>NC_056733.1:491030480-491117980 GCF_019279795.1 Protopterus annectens | reverse complement strand
TTTATGTTTTATCAACATATGTGGGTTAGTAATAATCAACACATTCCAACATGATTAAGTATAACAGCATGCATAGATATTCCCATTAACCCAGACACCAGATATGGAACAGTTGCATAGCAAACAGAACACATGCATATATGGGACCACAGTGGTAATAACAACAGCATGCTGGTACATTGATGTCACCATGCAACCAATGTTCGAGTATTTCAACATAGCACATGCATAGAAACAGATTTAAATAATTATCAAACAATAGGACATATGTCCCAACATTACTGTGAAGTCATCATGTACCAATTGAGTTGGGTATTTAGTGTATTGTTGGAGATATGGTGGGGGAGAGAGAAAGATGTCAATTAACAACTAGTATATTCCTGTAGTTTGCATTACTTTCCTAGTCATTGCTGTTGTCTGTGTCTTACAAGTATTACTACACTACCCTATTGCCTTAGCTTGGATAGTGATATGGCTGTTGACAACTATATACATGAACTGGTTTTATCTGCAGTATACACCTCTTACCTGGTATACCTGTGTAGGAATTGTTTAACAGTAACTGTTTCTACACATACTCCCAGATTCCAGGTTGATGTTATGCACATACCTGTCCATCTCTTTTTGCACAGACTTTGGCCATGTCTTGAACACATGCAGGTGAACCGGGACATATGTAGACCATTGCCATCTTCAACTTTAGTGACTTACAACATTCTTATACAGGATTTCCTAGACAGTTATATTATGTAGCACAGTGTGGGTGACAGTGTTGAGTGACACCTTATTATTCAGAGCAACTGCAACACTCACAATGACATACAATACCAGAGTAAACAGTACCAGTACAGTGTGTCAATCTTTAATTTTTAGGCACAGTGATTGTATCTGATGGACCTGTGGGAGCAATGTTTGTTAACACTACCTGAATGTTGCCACACAAAGTACCAGATTTCAAATTCGTATTATATACTTACATCTCACTCTGTTAGTGTACACATTCTGGTCACCGCTTGATAACATGGGGGTATAGATGGAACATACTTGGCTTATTACTCTCCTAACATTTTGGGGAGTTGCTAGTGTGACAGGTTTGTTTTTATAGATGTGTGACAATCAGTTGTATTTTCTGTCTGCTGCCTAAACATCTGAGATCACCCTACTGATTTCCCAGTGGGACAGGGTAACAGGCAGAAGATATGGGCCAATTTTCTGGATATTCTGGATATATCTGTACAGTTGTGGGATATGATTCTGTATGCAGACTGCTGCCACTCTCAAGATTCGTACCATGGCTATGTGTGATAAAAATGCAACAGTTCATGTCTCAGTTGTGTGTGCTATTTGGATTCTATTGTCCGTCTCTTCACTGTTTTCTGTCTATGTCTCTCTCAGTTGTACAAGCTGACCTCTGGGGATTACACCAGTCATATACAAACATTCCTACACATTTTTTATTAATGTTGCACAGTGTGGGTAACAGTGCTTAATACAACAGTACTATTAAGTGATTGCAAATCTACATTACCATATGATACCAGAGTAAACACATGCAGTACAGCATTTAGACCTTCATTTTCAGGCTATTATGCTTTTATTTACATACAACCTATGGGACTCTTCCTGCCATATTCTCTAGTGTATGCAGTACTTGTCTTAAACAATGCAGGTTTTATGCAGGCAATTGACTAACTAATCCCAGGGACCAGCAAAGAAAGAACAGTACCCGCAAGGGGGATATAAGAGAGGTAAATGGTAGTTACCTTTTTTCACCCTCCTTGCAAAATTATGTCATTAATCTTTCTGGTTACTCGTTTTCTGAGCTTGAACTTTCAGTTCTTAATTGTGGACTCAAATTTATTCCCACAGTCGTTTCACGACTACATGACATTAAAAGTGATGTTTTCAGGTTCTGTAGAAAACTGCATTTAAAAAGTTTTTTTATAATGTAAACGTGGACATGAATGTAGTTTCACCTGTTGAAAGTTTTGATTCATCTGTGGATGGTTTTCACACTTGTGATTCTGATAATACATATAATGCTTATTATAAGCTGGATACTGACTGCATTAAATCAAAAAGTAATTTTATGCCTCCAGTTTTGAATAATGATGTTACACACTTAGCCAATTTATTGAATTTCTCTATTGAGCGTGCACATACTGAGTTTTTGAAATACAAGCCAGATATTCAACATAATTTAACCCAGAGAGAATGGAAGGTTTTAGAAATGTTAAGTAAAATGAAGGAAATTGTATTCAAACCTTCTGATAAAGGTAATAAGCTGGGTGTTATGCACTTTTCACAATATCTTAAAATGTGTGAGGAGCATTTGAATAATGATAATATTTATGAGAAGACAGAATTGACTGTGTATAGTGACTCGGTTTCTGAGTATACTGAATTAATTAAGAAGGGTGAGAGATTAGGCTATTTTTCAGAAGTAGATGTTAAGAAAAAGTTTAACACAGAAGGATGTAGAATGGCTCTTTTCTATTGCCTACCAAAAATACATAAAAGCTTAATATCACCCCCTGGGAGACCAATTGTTTCTGGGTGTAATTATTTTTTACACAATGTAGGTCTTTTTTTACATAGTTTTTTGTTACCTACAGTTAGAACTTTACCTTCCTATATTTGTGATGTTTTTGATTTTTTTAATAAAATTAAAGATGTTGAATGGAATGATTGCATGTACTGGGTAACTCTTGATGTTAAGAGTTTGTATACGAACATAAGTCATGAGTTTGGCATGGAGGCCCTTAGATTCTTTTTGGGTGATTACCTAGTTATGGAATACATTATAGAACTTATTTTTGTTTGACACATAATTTTTTTGAGTTTAACGGTAGTCTGTATAGACAAAAACAGGGGACGGCCATGGGGGCAGCTTTTGCCCCCATGTATGCAAATTTGGCTATGGGCCTTTTTGAATCTGAATGTTTATATAGAAATTCTTTTTTTTTTGTAAATATGTTATTAGATATAGGTTTATAGATGATTTAATTTTTCTTGTACAGGAAGGTGAGGCTTTTGTTGATAATTTTATTTCAGAATTACATAATAATAGATTTTTGTTAGAATTTGATGGTCTTAAGATGGGTGTTAATATTTCTTTTTTGGATGTTATGTTGAATATTAAGGATGGTAATAGATTGGAAACATCAGTTAATAGAAAATTTGATGAAGGTACCCAATATGTGCATGGTGAAAGTTGTCATCCCCCTCATACATTAGAAGCCTTACCATATGGTGAAATATTGAGGGTATCCAGATTATGTAATGTTGAACATATTCTCATGCGAGAATTACATACAACTATTGGGATGTTTAAACGGAGAGGGTATAGTGATGAATTGGTTCAGACAAGTTATGAGAGGTTGTTTAATACAGGTGTAAGGAAAATAAGAAGTAATGCACATAAAATATACATTTCAGCATCCAGCTTTGAAATCAATAAACAGTGTGAGGTTTTGTATTTTGTTACTACATATGGCAGCTTTAATGTTGAATTGGTTAGATTGGTTAAACATTATTGGGATTATTTTGTTTCGCTTAATAATGTGGCTTTATGGTTAGATGTTAGGTTAGGATTTTCTTACAAAAGAGGAAGGAATATTGAAAACTTTTTGGTGAGTAGCAAATTCTCCTTGCCCTCTGTAAGTCTTGAATGTAATATACTATCTAGTGGTACCTTTAAGTGTGGCAAATGTAGAGCATGTAATTTTATAGAGAAAAGTTTTCCTCATATAAATAATGTTATTTTTAATACATGTAACCATTTTACTTGTAATTCTGAAGGTGTGATTTATGCACTTAGATGCCCATGTAATAAATTTTATATTGGGGAAACTAAAAGGGCATTTAAGTTTAGACTAATGGAGCATGCTAGGGATATTATTAATAAGAAAGAGGAAAGCTCTGTGGCTATGCATTTAAAAAAAATTCATGATAGTAAAAATAAGGTGCTTCAAGGTACAGTTTTGGAAAAAATAAGCTTATCTTGTTTTGATACTTATAATGTTAAATATTATTTGTTATCTAAGGACGCCACTTACCTTTTAAAATGTAATACTTTATACCCTCATGGGTTAAATGAAGAATTCAACTGGAGGGTGTTAATTTAATTGTTTTTTTTTCAATAATAATTCTTTATTATTTTTCACCTTATACATACAAACATTTAAGCAAGAAATACACAGGTAATTCACACACAAAATTTCTAACAACATTCCTATAACATATATACACTATTTACATGAATGCTTCCATATTATAACAAAGAAGTTCAAATGAAGATTCTTATCACATAGTAAAAATTTAACTGTTTTTAGTTTTTGATTGTAATTAATTGTTTAATTAGCTTTTGACTAATATTTATAGTTGGTGTATTTTGTAAGTTCTTTACTCCTTGAAGGCTTAGGCCGAGACGTCAGAGGAATAAAGTGTGTTTCTACTTCATTTGTGGATTACTTTGTGGTCATTTTTCCTTTTGCTGTTTGTTGCTACATTTGACTAACTAATACTGTTAGATTTATTTCCTCTGACAGTACATGCAAGAGTATTACTAACCTGCCTCGCGTCACAAACTCTCCAAGCAACATCCATGCCCCAGCTCGTTCACAGCCTGCTCACTTGCCATTGTGAAGGACATAAGAGGAATATTTAGCCATGCCTATCCATAATATACATAAGCTGGCAATTATTAAACAGGTAGTTGAGTGATACTTACACACTACTGGGACCTCCCCTGTCCTCCTAGTGTCTTGGATCCACTGATCCAAGAGATCCCCCTTTCACCGCTTCAGGTCAGCATAGTGATGCCTGATCTGCTCACCAGTTCGGGGTATGCTAGTGGCTCTGGTGAGGTCATGGGCGAGATGGTCCCAGGCTTCTGTTTTATATTGGGAACCCTGGTACTGGTCCTGCAGCAGTCTCTGCTCATGGTCTTTGACAAAGAGTCCTGCCATGGCTCTGGACTCCTGGATGCCCCAGCGTTGTGCCTGAACTGCACTCCCTCTCCCATTGCAGACATGGTGCTTGCATGGGGAAGCTACAACCAGTTATGAGATTTATTCCCAACTGTTGGGTTTAAATAGGGCCAATTTCCCATGCTTTGCTGTGATTGGACGGTTTTGAAAAGGCTAAGCTATGGGCAAACCTGCTTACCTAAGGTTGGCATTGTTTAAAGGGGTATAGCACTGGGCAAATTGAGTTAGCTGGCCTATACATTGCTTACACCTACTAAGCTGGCCTGTGCAATACTTAGCATTGCGTAATCTTTACTTTGCATTATATTTGCTTTTTGGCATTGATTTTTTATTCATTATGTGTTTTATATATATATATATATATATATATATATATATATATATATATATGTGTCTGGTATCCATGATTCATTTGTATGCACACTGTATGGGTTCCTTGTGTTTATTAGGGGACTTCAACACTTTATTACAATTACACCTCACATCTGGGCTTACTGCAGTACTCCACTTCACATATTTATGTTATGTAGTAGGTTATAGAACATAATACTGTATATAGATTCCTTTCATATGTTCAGTTTGATTTTTACCATAGTGACGATTAGTTTGGTGATACCTCAATCATGTATACTGCTGCAATGGCTTAGTGGTTAACTACTGTGAGTATAGTGTATAGGGTCCTGGGTTCAAGACCTGCAAAGACTGTTTATTTTGTTTCTTGCCAGAACAGCGGCTGTTGCATACAGAGTGAATAAGGCCCTTTTAAGCACTTGTAAGTGGGTTTGTGCAGGTTTGAGCGAAGGTAAGCATTGCTAACCACCGATTAAATATGCTTACAGAGAGTTAGCTTCCCTATTGCTTAACCTGTGTGCGCATTGCTTACTCCCATGCAAATGGGCTTAAACCCAATTACTAGTGCTTACATATGCTTACTGTTGCTTACTACTGCTTAATTATGCTTACACTTACTTACTAGTGCTTACTTCCAATTACCACTGCACTAATTTAGACAGTAATGTCTAATGGTTCTTGGGAAGGTGAGGGAGTTGGAAGCTGTATGGTATCATTCATTACACATTTTGCTTTACATTTGTATCCCTGATTCCTGTGTACATATACTGTATGGGGCACATGTGATTATCTGTGGACATTGCAACATTATGTCACTGACACCTCACATTTGCATTTAATGCAGTACTCCAGTTCACAAATGTATGTTATTTATTAGGTTATGCAACTAAAAATATTGGTCACAAAGTGATTTGACATGGAAAATGGAATGCGCTGCCTACTACACTATTGCTGTACTGCTTCATTTGCATATATCTTGCTTTTTATCCTCTTGTGCCATTTAAGCTGCATTAACCGTAGCTAAGTGATGGGCAAACTTGCACACCTATGGTTAAATTTCATCTATTTCATAACAAATCGTTATATTTGTTGTTTTAACTACTGCTCTTGTACACATGGGGGATGTTGCACGGGGTATGCATACACCTATGAGCAGTCTCGCTCATTCTTTTTGGACTTGTCTGCTGTTCTACATTGCTGGGGCATGTATAGTCTGTGAGCTCTGCTCTCAGACATGCCCCCTGCACTCTTACATGCTCCATGTAAGATTAAGAGCTCAGGCAGCGTGCCTTCATTAATATGCATGGCACCCTGCTGTCATGCTCCTAAATGGCTGCTTCCATGCAGGACTAAGCTAGTCCTGCATGGAAGGATAGTAAATCCAGGGGCTGGTCTTAGCATGTAAAGTACATTATCATCATTCCAGAACTATACAACTCGACTAAAAATAGAATTAAATAACTCTCAATACAAAACTCCAAAGGAGGTGCTAACCCAC
This sequence comes from Protopterus annectens, assembly GCF_019279795.1. Lineage (NCBI taxonomy): Eukaryota > Metazoa > Chordata > Ceratodontiformes > Protopteridae > Protopterus > Protopterus annectens. The sequence continues at coordinate 491,111,140 of NC_056733.1, read as the reverse complement.
AGTTGCTGAAACAGGATCCACATATAAAGAGCTGGTTAGAAGTCCTAGTATTCTATAACTTGCTCCATCAGATGAATGACAAAATAAGGTTTCAGCTAGGTGTGATGGTGAACAGCTTCTTCTGCTGGTCCTCCTCACAATCCTAATGGAAATAAAAAAGCTAATAAAAGCCAGATGACAAATCTCAGGAGTTAGATATTTTTCTTCTTAATCTTTATTGACAATCAAAGCAGATAACTTTTGTCTGAGTTACATCTGGCTAAGAACCACTTTTTATATATTTCTACTCTAGCCATCCTTGGGGCATGTCATTATCTGGAGGAGTGTCCCAAGAGAGTGGAGGAGTGAAACTGAAGCCTTGCCTCCAGGATATCTTTAACTAAACTGAATGTTGGTGCAGTTCTATAAAACTAATAATTGTCTGTATTTGAACCCTGCATCATCTGTCTTATTTATGTCAATTAATTCCAGTTAGACCTTGTGCCACAGGGATAGTTATTTGAGATGTAGAATTTATTCATTAAGTATTATCCAGAGTGATAATGTCAGCACAACATTGTCAGGAGTGTTTGCACTACATAAAGCAGCCCAAATTACATTTTTCACTTTCTTCCTTCAGTGACAAAAGGTATTTGTGCAAAACTCAGCACCAAGCAAAAACAAAAGGCAACAAAATAGCAAATGAAACTGGAATGACAGTAGAAAATAAATGTATATATTACTGCCATTACAATTTCATTTGCTATTTTGTTGCAAGTAGCAAATGAAATTGGAATGACAGTAGAAAAAATCGGTGTATTACTTCCATCATTACAACAGCATAAAATGTGTTACACCACATGACTGGTTTAGGTAAAGGCAACATTCATCCTGTTGTTAAATATCTATTCTCAGACTTGAAAAATATTTTTGAAACCATGCATTGAAAGTGTTGTCATTAGGAAGTATAGATGATTTTACAAGTCATGAGGGCTATAGGCAACATATTTAGCATTTGTCACACACACTTGTATAAATTGTCTTCCAAAATTTATGTCTATCCTTGCAGCTGACATTTTTATCAAAACCATCTTTACTAATAATTTAAACCCCACAGCATATATGTGCTTTCTCCAAAGTCAATATATTTGCATCTTGAGCCATAGACAGAGGCAGATAGTTGCATTTTAAGCAGTCATTGCCATTTGGAGTGCTGACAGCTGCATAATGACACCAAGCTCGTTTGCACTACATAAGTCAGCCTAAAGTATGTTTTCACTTTTTTCCTTCAGTAGTGAATCCTGCTTGTGCACTGTTGAGCAGCACACAAATGCAGATCAAAAATTAGTAAAAAAAATACATGTTGAGAATAATTGAAATATGATCTCTAAACAGAAGTCGAACACTGCATCATCAACATCATCATCATCCCCTTTTTCCCATTTACATGGGATCAGGGTATCATATTAACTGTTGCCAACTCTCTCGATTCAGTGCCACTCTCCTGCCTTCTTCAGCACTCATGCCTGACTGTCGCAGATCTTCTTTCACATAATCCATCCACATCTTTGCTGGACGCCCTCGCTTCCTCTTACCTTCTTCCTGTCTGTCCCAAATCTCCCTCATCAGATTGTCTTCTGCTTTTCTACACATGTGCCCATACCATCGTAATCTGTTCTCTTTGATCTTTTCTGCAATCGGAGCTACTTTGGCTTCTGTTCTTATGTCCTCATTTCTTCGCCTGTCCTGCAGTGTGCATCCTACCACCTTTCTCAGGCACTTCATTTCCATCACCTCTAGCTTCTTCAACTGTTTTGCCTTTACTGCCCAGGTTTCTGTACCATACAGTAGTACACCGTGTGAGCACTGCATCATCTGTCTTATTTCTATCAATTCACTTCATTTACACTTTATGCCACAGAGTTGCTCATCTGTCAGAATAATTCTCTGGAATTATTACTATCAAGGTTGCTGACAGCCATGCACCAATGTAAGCTTATCTGCATTACTGAAGGCAAGCCAAATTAATGTTTTCACTTTATTCCTTAAACTGTGAAAATTGATTGCACACTGCTAAACAATGTGCAAATGCATAAGGGTTTATTAAGTAAAAAAATTACAACAATTGCTTGGTATAACAATTTAAAGCAAATGAAGTGAATCAAAGTTTATCTCTAGCAATGTAATGCATTTCATTGACACACTCAGCCTTCTCATGTCTTCTTGCTACATCATTACTACCATTTATGTCTCATAATATCAAGACTTTTGGCAATGCCATGAGAATGGAAAAGGACAGAGAACAGCAGAAATACTTTCATTTTTCAGACAGCACACACAAGTAATAGTGACATTTCAAATGGGTTTACCTTCATAACAGTAAAACACAGTGGTGCAATTGCTCATATGAGAGAATCGTAACCACAAAACTTAAAACAGCGACAATTGTAAATGTTCGAAAATCAGCAAATCAAAAAGCCGATTCACTGATTTACGAACATTAATGTCGAAAAAAAAAATAGATAAAGTGTAATGCAGGGGGGCAAGCCCCCCTGCACCCCCCATGTGGGGGGCTGTGTCTCCCACACCTCCCTACTTTATTATTCTAACTCCAAGATCACACTACAGTGGGGAAAGAAACCATTTCCTAATCCCGACTAGAGTGCAATCTGCCCCAGAATGTCGAATGTACAATGAGCAAATCTCACTGTGCATTTGCTCATTGCACATTCAAACCTTTTTCTGTTCAGCATTTGCAAACTTTGCAAACTGTCTTTCAGAAAATTGCTGTTCGCCCTTGTGCAATACACATATATAAAAATAAACCTTTCAAATGACATATCTGTTTATATTTAGTACTGATCTTACTTCAGTTTCCCACCTCCACACATTCATATACCAAATGAGTGTCAATATTTATTATGAAATCCCTTAGTAAAATGAGCTGTAAGTAGGTTCTGAACCCTGCATCACTTGCACTGTTTATCAAAGCTCACTTCATTTACACCTTTCTCCAAAGAGATAGAAATGTGACAGCTTGAAATTCTTCACCCAGTACTGTGCAGAGTGCTGAAGAAAGTGCATCAGTGCCAATCTCAGTTGTACTGCTGATGGCATTCCAAACTAAGTTTGTCTATTTTTACCTACAGAAGTGAACTGCCGTTCACTGCTAGTGACCACTGCCAGTCAATGGAGTGCAATGCCAAAAGACAAAGGAAAAAGGCAAAAAGGACACATTTTGAAACAAGTACTTTAAATGTACATTTCTGATGTTTCCTTAACTTTGTGATCTTGCAACAGTAACCTGTATGGATTTTACCCATCAAATCATAGCATTAAGAACAATAATTTCAGATTATTTCCTATATTTGTCACAGAAAAAAGACATATATTGGCAAGTCGAAAAGTGTTTAGATGTACTCAAAATGTGATATTGTGTCAAGTCACAATTGAAAGTGCAACAGAAACAGGTTATGAAAGTTGTCCTTCCTCATTTGTCAATAAATGCCAGGATGACTGGGATATTGGCAACAGTTAGGATACCCATGTACTCACATGATATTAAACAAAAAATGCAAACACTACAACTGTTTTTCTCTCTTTATTTATGGTGCATCATTCCCTTGTGTACGCTTTCCTAAGAGCAATGATATCTCATTTTTATTGCATATGGTATGTGTATGAATGAATAATGTATTCCCTTATGCACAACTTTTTTAGTAAGAGGCATTAAATGTGATCATTAAAACAGCACTTGAATGCTAGGAATCCTGTTCTCCTAACTCAGCTAATGTACTTTCAGACTTTCTGGTTAGTCTTCTCTCTGGCATGCCATCAGTAAACAAACAATGCTTTTTCCTGCAGTCAGGCTAATCATTGATGCCTGCAAGTCAATGACAGCTAATAATGTTCAATGCTATTCATTGCAGTGCTAAGGAGTGTGCATGCAATTGTGTAGCTCATTACACCGTGAGTACCTTCCCTGCACTTAATACATATTATGGTATTCAGGAATACTAATTATTTAACACCTCATGTGCATACTAGCAGTGCTCAGAAGTCTGAATCTGCACTATATAAAGGTAATCATGTGACTAAGGAAATTGTATTATAGAGAAGAGACTCTTTGGAACCAGAAAGCTTGATACTGCAAATAAATGTTCAGGAGATTTATCTACTTTCCAAACTGCTTTCATGGTAAGGTATGTTGCTATTTTTTATAGAATGCTTTTAGTTTAACATTAAGGATGGATTACAGTGCTTGATACAACCATTGTTTATTTATTTTTATTTAGTTATTTTATTTATTTTTATTTTACATTTGTTGACCGGGATAGTCCGACTGGATGCATGTCCATTTTCAGCGGAGGCCCGGGGAGAAAAGCTCCAAGGGTAAGCAGATACAGCATTACATAATACCAGCATTACATATTACAAACAGGCTATTTACAGAGATTACATAAGTAAGCAAGTTAAACAAGTTCCACAGATTACAGTTAATCCCGAGCACAAGTCAGGATTAAATTAAATTACACAGTAAACTGGTTAACAGATTTTTACACATTCTAGAGAGAGGTAGCCAGGCTTGATACATTGACATAGCCAGTTAAGTGACAAATGTTGTTTGAGTCTAGTTTTAAATTAACCTAAGGTGGAAAGTAAGGTAATATCAGCTGGAAGAGTGTTCCAGGATCTACTTACAGAGTTTGCAAAGAGAGAATCACCGGCTATGTTATTAATTTTGCTAGTCTGAATTAGTAGTTTGTTAGAGGATCGAAGCGGTCTAGGATTGTTATAGGGGGTGATAATATTTTTAAGTGCAGGAGTATTATCCAGATTATAGAGGATTTTATAGGCCATAATCAGTCGGTTATACTGGATTAGGCTGGGTAGTTCAAGCCACCCAAGCTGATTTAGATTGATGCAATGATGTGTTCTAAAAGGCAGCCCAGTGGCAAACCTGGCAATGTGGTTGTAGCAAATTGAGAGTTTGTTAAGGACAGTCTTGTTTAAATTCGAGAGTAGAGGGGATGCATACAGAAGGGTTGAAAGAAGGTGAGAGCGAGCTATGGCAATTTTAGCTGGAGGGGTTAGGAAGGCTTTTATTCTGTAAAGTGACCCTAGTTTTTTATTGATGGTTTTGATAGTTTGGTTAACATGTAGGTCAAATTTTAGATTATTGTCTATGATGACACCTAATAGATTTGTACATGGGTCAGGGGAGATTATTGTGCCATCATTTGATTTTATGGTAAAGGTGAAAGCGGTAGACCTACGTGTTGGTGAAAATAACATCATTTTAGTTTTTTTGGGATTTAGGATCAGATGATGTTCAGAAAGCCAGTTTTCTATTGTATTAAAGGTGGTCTGGGTAGCTGACCATAACTCTACTGGAGATGTGGCTGAGCAAATCAGAGTAGAGTCATCAGCATATTGGATACAGCTGACTTTTGGGATGACAGTATAAAGGTCGTTAATGAAGATGGAGAACAGCAAGGGCCCTAGTACAGAGCCTTGTGGTACTCCAAGGGTGTTAGGTAGAAGGTTAGAGAGTTTGTTCTGCCAGAGGACAGCCTGCTGTCGACCATTCAGGTAGGATTTAAACCATTGGAGGGCTCCAGTATCTAGACAGAATGTTTGCAGGGTGTGGATTAAAAGTTGGTGATCAACCATATCGAATGCCTTGGAAAGATCCAAAAAGAGGGCTGATGATATATAATTATTGTTGCAATTATGGTTTATGGTGTTAGTAAAGGCTAGGAGGGCTGAAGTAGTGCTGTGATGAGGATGGAAGCCATGCTAAGTGTCTGCCATAAGGCGATTTTGGATTAGGTGGTGCATGAGTTGTCTATGAATACATTTTTCCATAATCTTTGCAAGTGGAGAGAGTATAGCTATTGGCCTATAATTAGAGAATTCAGTAGAGCTGCCTCCTTTGTGAAGTGGGATTACATAGGATATTTTCCAGATGGTGGGAATTTTAGCTTCTACTATGGTTCGATTGATTAGTATTGAGACGGGGTAAGCAATAGCATCAGCTGATTTTTGTAGGTACTCGGCGGGGAGTTGATCAGCAGAAAGTGTAGTGGGTTTTAATTTTTTGATCAAGGTATGGATAAGTGAAGTGGCGACTGGTTGGAAGCTGAACATGAGTAGGTTTCTAGGGATGCTACTTTCAGGACCAGGGGAGCTAGGAGGTAGTTGGCTAGCTAGGGCTTGAATTGTCTCAGTAAAGAATTGGTTAAAACTATCAGAAACATCTTCAGGGGTTTTATCAATAGTAGTAGCAGGGATTGGGGTTGAAGTTTGTCCAGGATGTAGTAGATTATTTAAACCTGCCCAAAACTGCAGAAATACCTTATTGTATCTGTCTGCATGTTCTTTAACATCTACTTTTGGCATAGCCTGTGTATATCAGTTATTTGTCTTCATTACAAAGTTTGGTAAAGAATGCTACCTGACATAATTGTGAAGATGTTATTTTCTGGGAATTTGAACAGTTATTGCAGAAGAGTGTAGTATAACTTCATAACAAGGTCAGGTATTTCTGCATGTGTAACCCAAAGAATGTGTTAAGGTTGTGATATTATGCCTGTCTGCCCTCTACTCCACTGGAGATAATACTATAATAGGTTACCCCATTTCTGCTTGTACATTGTGATCTACTATTGTTGATGATGTGATGAAGTGCACAGATACACCACTGTTGTCTATATTATGGAACAGTTATAATTGTTATTTTTGATTTTTTGGGGGGGAGCTGTCTTAACTTGTGTGTAGTCATAGAGTGCATTAGCTTTTCAATTGTTATGTGCATGATAGATATATACATTCATACAAAAATTGAGTTTGCAGCCATCCTGTCTGTCTATTATAAATTTAATTTTGCATCTGTTTTCTGATTCGTCACATACATTGGCATGGTGCCCAAGACATTTGTACCTCACAAGATAAAATTCACTGATTTAGAAAATTAGGCTATTATCCTGGCTTTCTATCACCATGGAGCTTTTCTGTCAGGGAGAGGCAGAGGTGAAAAATATGCCTGAGACAGGATATAGCAGCATGTGATCAACAAAATCATTGCTGTTGGAGGGCATAGGACACCTTACTCTCAGATGCAACACAGGGAAGTGATATGATCATCTCTGTCCATTTGCATTTGCTTAAGAAAAGGTGGCTATGGAGGGTGGTTCTGCTATTAAACCACCACTGACTGAAACAGAGGAGTTCCTGTCCACTATCAGTGATCCAGATATCTCAGCAGAGGGTTCACACAGAATTCGTTATGTTGGTGCTAATGGAACGACAGACCCAGAGTATTTCAAGCAGAACTTCCAGGTATGCAAAATAAAAATAATGTGTCATTCTATATATCTTTCTATGCATATATCTTATATGTCTGATATATATATACATATATATATATATATATATATATATATATATATATATATATATAGATATATATATATATATAGAGAGAGAGAGAGAGACAGCACTAAGTGTTAGACAACACAGTACAAGACAGATAGAGAGAAGGTTTGGGGGGCGGGGTCATTTGGTCAGTACATTTTTATCAGAGGATTCTTAATTTGCCCATGCCAAGTGGTTAGGTTGCTCCCTATTTCTTGTTTCATTCACACTGTAATATCTAACATTCTTTTCTCTCCTTTCCTTACATACAGGGGACATCTGGATTGCATTATGCAAGACCACCTGCACCTGGCAAGCACATCTTTTTTATTGTTAACAGTGTATATAAGGTAGATTTATATGTAACTGACATGAATATTGGTATTCTTATGCCATCTATTATAGTTTAGCATACCTTTCGTATAACAAAGTTTTGATTATTTTCATTCCCTATTTCCCTCTATGGTGTGTTTGTTGTTATCACAGATGATCCTGACAGTGGCACTGTGGAACTCCTACACCTGACATCAGAACATCGGTAGCCTCTGATGATGATGTTGACAATTAACAAGCTCAGTCTAGGGGTGCTGAAGGTCAGTCTGACACTGAGGTTATGACTCACACATCCCCTGCCCATTTCTGACACATTCAGCATACTCATGACACAGAACCCTCTGGTATAAGAGAGGCTGAGGGTGACAGTTGATCAGGGTAATGTGGTTACTCCAGTTGCAGAGCTGGTTGATTCTTGCTCCAGCCATCATGAGGATAAGGTGCCACACAGGAGTGCTGGTAGAGATGCTTGGAGGAGGTCAGCTGTCCACCCTTCTCTAGATGCTGGTGTGCCTTTAGGTGACACTTAATGTATGTGATGGGACATAAAAGAGGTAGAGGCATGTTCCACCAGTGCCTTGGAAGGGACAGCGTGAGTACTAAATGTCATGTATCCCGAATGAACTCTCTGAACCATGTGAGTGACCCCTTGCTCAGGATGAATGGAACTCTAGATTGGGCAGTGTCTGTGATGGAATGTCTGCTGGGGGATGGTAAGTATCCATGTGGCTAGAAAACCACTAAGTCATCAGGTGTTAGTAGATAGACTTGCCAGATTCCACTCCAGTAGTAGCACTGCTTCCACTGCTCCATCAGTGATTGTGGTGTCCACACCCAGAAAGCACTAGTCCATCAAGTTGTGCTGCTGAACATATTCATAATAGCTCACATTCAGGTAGCACCCAGACTTCTAGCTAGAGCCATGGAAGTAGCAGTGCAACTCCTGGCAGAGGTAGTTCTCATGGTTGGGGGGGGGGGGTGGCGCTGATCTGACTACGCTACCATGCACATCTCACACCTTTCACAGTCAAGCACAGATCTTGGTTGTGTTCATGGTACCAGCACCTTGATTTAAAACCTGTTGAATGTAACAGTATAATGATAGCAGCAGCACCCATAACATTTTTTCTAAGGGTAATAGTGCCTGTATCACAAGGGGTTTTGGAGTTCAAGGCAAAAGTGAGCCCTGAGTATATATAATTGCATTATGGCTTCCTGAGTAGCTTTGCGATGTTGGATTGATTAATTAGCATGTAATTTAGCTAATTATGCTGACAGTTGTATTGTCTGCCATTTTATTTTGTTTTGAAGCTCTACATGATGTGTAGTGCCATTTAATTAATACAAAATAGTGTGCCATCATGCTGGTGGCACACAGTGTCACCAACATGATAGCAGCACGGTTTACCTGTAGTTGTGCGTATTGCACACAGGTGAACAGCAACTGGGCGAAAGGCAGTTTGCAAGATTTGCAAACACAGAATGGAAAAAGGTTTGAATGTGCAATGAGCAAATGCACATTGAAATTCGCTCATTGCACATTCGATATTGTGGGGTGGATTGTACTATAGTGGGGATTGAGAAATGGTCCCTTTCACCACTGTAGTGTGATCTCAGAGTTAGAATATTAAAGTAGGGGGTATGGGGAGTGCAGCCCCCCAAATGGGGGGTGCAGGGGGTTTCCCCCCCTGCTTTACACTTCTTTTTTTTCATTTGACATTAATGTTTGAAAAACAGTGAATCTGCTTTTCAATTTGCTGTTTTCGAACAGTAAGGACTGTCACCATTTTCAATTTAATGGTTATGAGTCACTCATATGAGCATTCGAACCACTGTGATTCAGCTTTATAAAGGTAAACCTAGCAACACAAAGTGTAGATGTTAATGAACAAAACTGACAGGACTCAAAGTGCATAACACGCATATAATTTAATAACATAAACCATATTGTGTGAAAAGGCACACCTTTTGAAATGACTCCTTATGTTTTTTATGTCCATATTTATTGAACAAAAAGTTATTTTTTTGTAGGATATGTTTAACAATGTATGGAAGGAGCTCCAGTTTTTGCGTGGTGGACCTTTAAAACATTTATTACTTAATGAATAGCATTTTACTATTGGTTAACTAATTTTCTAATTTTAGCATAAAAGATGGTCATTGGGAATGTATTTTATCTGATGAAGTCTCCACAAGAAATGAAAGCACTCATTTAATGTGGTTCTATGTTATTAAATTATATGCGTGTTATGCACTTTGAGTCCAGTCAATTTTGTTGATTGTGTTATGAGTCTGGTGATTTTTTTGGTCGTTTTTACTTGCTATTTGTTAAATGTTAATGAATCCGCCCCATAAAGGGCAAAAGTGGTCTGTAACACAGAACCAGGGTATTAAGGACACTGTTAAAAAACCTGATCAGTACAGAGTGTAGCAACATGGTGGCATCTTCCAGGCTCATATTTTCAGTCCTGACTTCCAGGATTCTAGATTTTAGTCAATGTGACCCATACAGCTTGCAGAGAGAGAGAGAGAGAGAGAGAGATGAATGATTTTAATTAATGAAATGTTGATATCTGTTTTGTTAACTCACTTTGATCAACAGACAGATGGGTGACAGGTTTGTGAGGTTGACAGTTCCCTAGATTGGGGAATATGCCCCATCCCTGGGAACCATGTAATTTAATTAGCAATGGGTATAAGGGGTGCAAAGGGCTTATCCCCTAAAAAAAAAGTAGATTTCTTTTGCATGGTCCAAGGTTGTGCCTCAGAGCATGTGTGTTAGGATGAAAAGCTTTTTTTTCACCTTTCGTAGTTTATGTTTGTAGAGTCAGTCTACTGAAGTTTACATTAACTTCACTAGATCCATATTTATATGTAAATATACATATGTGTGTGTGTTTTTACCCTTGCTGTTGCAGCTCTGATCTTTAGTGTAATTATTAATTCAGCCCACTTATCCAGAAATCGGAACACAAATGGTTGATAACTTCCAATTCATTTTTTTGTGTCATTTCATGTGTTATATCTTCATTGAAAATCTGAGGAATTCAAGAAAACAAGGAGAATGCACTAATAGGCCAGTATTTGTTGGTATGAAAGAACAGAAAGAAACACACACACCACACACACTTAATTAAAGCTCTGTTAAAGCCTTTATAAAGGACAGGAAGGTTGTGGAGGGCAAAGCAGACTGGATCAGGAGCATGACACTAACTTTACTAAAAGGGCAAGTGAGATGGACTAGCTTTTGTTCTGTTCTACTGCCATTCATATTCAATGCAATGCATGTGTGTAGCATTATGACAAAGTGAGGAACTTCTATTCAATATGATGGGGCATATGCAGAAGTCCTTCATGATGATATGGGTGCCACACACACACACACACACACACACACACACACACACACACACACACTGAAACAAAATTAATTTTGCTGTTATGCCATGGGTTCAAATGTAGATTGATGACTTGCCATACGAGAAAATAAAAAGTGATATGCATTTCATGATAGTATTTACTATTGTACTGCTGAATACTGTGATGAAAAGGCAAAGTCATTGTTCACATTGTGACACTTCTGGTTGAGCAGCAAACCCAACATGATCAATTCATATAGAGAAAAAGAGACGGTACCCACAGCTGGAAGACATACTGTTTATTACATATTTATTTTCACCATATCAATTTATGAAAACCTCATAGTGGACATAAATTAATGAAAAGCTCACCATCTAATTACTTGTTTATGCCAGAAATGATGATTTAAAGGAAAAGATGTGAGAAGTGTTAAAAGCCAGTTATATGATATTGAGTTGATGGACCCAACCAAGCTTGATAATAAATGTCAGCTGGATATTGAGTAATTATCCCAAAAGAACTTCAGAATTATTCAGTGACACATGATAGAGGATATTTCCATTTAGATGAAACAGTAATGTTAGCAAAATTGTCAGTAGAGTATGTTGCAACCAGAAGAAGGGTGCTAATGGCATGGAGATGATATTTGCCAATCATGACCTAGCTCATCAGGAATGCAGAGAACACAGAAATAGCTGTACATGAGGGTTTATATTCAGAAATCATCATGGCAAACTGTCTTACCAATATTGTCATTAAACATTGTGCTTCATTGTGTACTGGGTGTATGGCTGAACAGATTATTTCCTAGGGATCTATTGATTTTGCTTTTGCAAGAACCATTAGAATTAGCATGCTATTGCAGCATGAAATGCTTTGTCAGCTCAGCTAGTTTGATGTGGCCTTATATTAGGAGTGTTTTTTGTTGTTAACATACTTCAGGTAAATAAGGTGGTTTACTCTGCCCCTGAACAAGACCCAGATTTTTACACAGAAATCAACAGGGCCAGTGTTTTTTCTCATGAAGGAAGACAGTCCCCTTATCAGTATGCATTCAGTTTTAGAGCTATAATGCCTTACACTGCAAACAGTTAACAAAGCGATGTTGGAACTGGTTAATTGGACTTGGCTAAGGTAGACTACTTATGGGGCTCTTTTAGACCACCCAGTTTTCTCAGCTGATGGGTTATTCTGATTCTGATATGAACACTAGTAAAGGATGTTCATTAAAGTGTTAGCACTACCAAACTCCTTTTGACCATTGGAGGCAGTCATCTTGCTAGACATACAGAAAACTCAGAATGGTGTCCACTTGAATAGTCCATGTGACTCTGCTTAAGATTTCACTGGTAATTACAATGAGGAAAGTTCAACATGTAGAAAAATGGAAATGTTCTTATGTTATTGGTATTTAACCTGGACATTGTTAAGTCAAATAGATCAGTTGTTAGGATGCATGTTTCAACAACTAGCAAACTTCAGAGCGAAGAATCACGGGCATGATTTGGACTGTAATAATTTTCAGTAGAACACTTCTATCTGGCTACAACACTGCACTAAATTAGTCAGCAAACTTAAAAAGAAGTATTATGCTATAAGTGACTTAACAAAAGCTGTTTACAATTACTTAATGCCAGAGTATTTGTTTGGATAAAGAGGGTAGTATAAAGGAAATATGGGGTCAAATACCACATGCTGCAAGAAGCTGGACAGGGCACTAACTGTCTTCCATATGAAGATTGGGGAGGGGGGACTTTAGCATTCACTGCCACAGCACAGGTGTGCAGGAACCTTGTTATTGTTGTCTAAAGAGCATATATCTGTGTGATGCCCATGCCCTGGCCCAGTAATCAAGGAACCTCAATCCTCACCACTAAGACCAGTGAGGGGTGTCCACAATGGGAAGGATAACAAATACACATACAGTAAAGTACAATTTCCCTTAAGAGCACACATAGATCATAGTCAGTCTGGGGCTGGTTTGTCCCTTTCTCTCCAGTTCCCCAATAAGACTCCCCATTGGCACAGCTATAGGGTACAGGTCTCAGCCTAGTGGTCAAACTAAAACCTCCAGCACCCTCTCTTTCCAACCAGTGCTTTATGTCCCTGGCCAAGTAGTTCACACACACACACACACACACACACACACACACACACACACACACACACACACACACACACACACACACACACACACACTTTAAGATATGAGTTATATACATACACACAGACACTCCTGGGGGAAGGCTGGCACAGGTTCTCCAGCTATGCCCCTTCCTGCCAGTCTATAAGGTAGTACCAGCTGCCACCAGCAACTAATATCAGCTACTAATAAGGCCCTTATCAAAGGGTGTCCAATTTTTACTATGCAGTATTATTATCCAAATAATGTGTGACCTAGGGCTAAAGCTATTGGAGTGGCTTGGCCAGTATCACTATATACATGCATTGTACTCTAGAGCTTAAATTATCTCTACACAAAACAGCCACTGTTGAAAGGTTGTAAATTATTTAATAATAAATAATAGAAACACAAGACAATACTTTTCACTACACAGCGTTAATCAAGAGTTCAGGAAAATGCTTAAAATAATACAGTAGAATAGTTCTCACATCAATACAGAAAAACAGCTAGACTAAACTTACTATTTTCTATCTATATCTAAGAGCAATCACAGTTCTAAATAAACATAAATATAAAGCAAATCAGAGGACTGGTGAGTTGCTGCCAGCTTTAGACAAAAATCCAAAATGCTCTCTCTCAGTCTCTGAAAAAGTCCTTTAAATTGATAAGACATCCTGTTGACTCATTTTATATTACATCATTCTTAACAATTCTCTGGTTTCGCAGGCTAACAGAAACTCGGAGTTTAGCATAGCTTTGATCTTGGACCTGGTCAGGAAACCACAGTAATTAAAGACATTATATATGTACAATCTAGCAATTAACTCTGGGCTCAAAACAATAGAAATAATCTGCTGGTTTAGACATCACGGCACCAAGTTTGAGATCAGTCATACAAGACTTGACTTATCAGCTTTCTTCCAGCAGAGTGCACTGTTGTTACATTTTTGACATTCAGCATTTAACACAATTTTCTTCCATTTAAGAGAACAAGCCTGTGGCTTATTAATATTTGCAAATGACAGAATTATCTACAAAATTCTATCTAGCTAGGCTGGCAGCCTTCGCATATCTTCACAATCTTTGCAATACACTGAGGATATATTGGATGAGTCCATATACATATACATATGCATATGCATATGCATATACATATACATAAATGATGGCCAACTGTAAGAAAGTTACACAACTGTATGATATAAAAGAGATGGAAAATAAATGATTGACAGAATTATAGGTGAAGTAAAAAAGTGAAGAACTGAATATGTCTGCATTCCATATTTGTTTGGATTCAGATAATCTACTGATGGTAAATATATGATAATTATTAAAGTGATATAAGCTCATTATCCACCAGGAAGCACTTTAGTAGCCTAAATCACATTTACACACTAAGGGAAATCAATTAAAAATGAATCAGTGATGTAACTGAGGTATATAAACATACTAATTTGTTGACCCCGAGGTCAAAATTAATAGTAATTGCCAGCAGCTCTAGTTATTTTGAAAAGGATCATGCCTTGGACATAAAATACATTACAGGCAGGAACTGAAAGGCTGACCTAGGGGACAACCTTGTCAATGTTTGCAGTCCTATATGGCTGTTTTATAAGCTTTGAATGTGGAGGGGAAGAGAAAGAGTCATACGGGGGGGGTGGAGTAGAGAGGAGCACAGCATGTCTCAGTAGCTTTAACACTACTGCTTACTGTATGTACTAGCAAAAACATGAGACACTAAATCATCAAGCTATCCTGAAGCTGTCTGTCTCTGTCCAAGCAATAAATGCAGTACTTCACATCAAGCAGTTCTCAGTGGCCTTGTTCAATAATTAAACATCCCAGGGCCAATACACTGTAGCCTCAGTCAAGTGACTGTGGTAAAAAAATAAAAATCTTCAGAGGACATTTGGAGTGCTTGCACTCTTCTTGGGCCCAAGCTATGCTTTATTGACTGAATATGAAACAAAACAATGTAATAAAATATAAGACATGACCTTTAGCCTTTTTTTGTACATTATATTTTATTTCATGTTGGATCTTATTACAGCTTTAAAACATTACCATTGTTTACTGATTTATCTCACATATTTGGTATACTCAGATAAATCATAAGCACCCACACTGCTTGTTATTTAGCATTGATATAGGAGCACCAGCATCTGTCTTACAATTATAAAAAGCAAAAAAAAAAAAAAAACAGAGTCAGAATTGAGTAACGCTACAATAGATAACTTAGCTTATCATCCTGTGGTACAATTAATGGCTCAAGTGTTCATTTTATTGCTCTTTTGACAGTTGTAGTCACAGCTGGAGATGCTATTCCGGAAGGTAGTGTCAGAATATCTTGCACTGTATTTACTCTTTTTACTTTTTTATGTCAAAATGTCTAACAGTTCCTCTTATTAAATAGCTTTATCTGAATTGCAAATGCTGTGGTTGATTGTCACAATTAATGAAGTTCTACGGTCCTTTGGTAAAAACATTTTTATTTTTTATTGCAATTTGGATAAGTTGTTTTCTGTGGAGATGCAAAGAAATAGTATATTAAAAAAACAATATCACACAGTCACTGAATAACAACAAACCAACCTGGTAAAAAACAATAATTTAAAACTTAAAAACTGTCTTCAGTTTCAGAGGTTGTTCTAGTACAAAACCTGGTCTGGAAACTATGAAACATCAAGGACCAGATTTTGGCAAATATTGACTATTGCAATGGTTTGTAGTGATGTAAGAGGAGTTAAAAATATTGAACAATTTGAAGGCAAAACAAAGAAATACTATACTCATCTGTGTGATAACAACACTGTATCAAGCATGTATTAAAATCTGCATAACGTATGTGAGTAAGCAGAACCATGCAATTATATATTGCTCTGATATAAAGACACACACATTCCAGTTCACTATAGGCTGTACAAATGTATGAAAAGTGCAGGAGAGGGGCTTGCAGAATGGCTTTCTATAATCACTAGCTCTAGCATTCAGTTTATTAGTATGAGTATACACCAGAATGTTTAAGGATGGTGCAATCATTCACAAAACACAACATCCATTTCTGAACTTCATGGAATTCATAAAATACAGGAGAGGGAGTTCTCTATGTATATATTCTTAATAAATTATAGTTGTTGTGCCAATTGCTGTCATTATGTTTATGTTAGGTCACACAGCCAGTTTGAGATGTATAAATTCAGAAAGTCATTTCAAGATTGCATGTGAAATTATATATTAACCAATAATTACAGTTCTACTGGCAATGTAAACAAAACCAAAATTCAAATAGTACAGAGTTATATGTCAGAAAATGTAAGAAAGGAGGGGCGTGGCCAAGATGTCAGAGAGATAACAGCACTATTTTGATGCTCTGCTTAACAGAAATTTCTCTGACAGGAAATTTTCTTAATATTATTTTAAAAACATCTAAGTTTTCTTTCACCTATATATTTAGATACAGTGGATTATTTTTTTCTACAAATATTTCAATTTTGGTGAATAGAAAGTGAATTACATCCTGTCAGAAGTACAGCAGCTGAATATAACAGCCTCTCTCAGCCATGAGTCATTCAAAAGCCTCTCTCCAGGAAACTTCCACAAAGAAAGAATTACAAACAATAATATCCAGTATTCAAGATCTTTCCATGAAAATGGACAATTTAGAAAAAATCATGGAAAACATGAAGAAAGAAAATAGAAAGCAGATTGAAGAATTCAAGGAGATAATTACAAGACACACAGACCAGATAACACAAATTGAAGAATCTCTTAATGAAATAGACGGAAGACAGCATGAAAATGATAGCCAGATTGACTTCTTACTAAAGCAAAACACCACACTTTCAGATAAAGTGGAGGACCTAGAATCAAGGTCACGATGAAATAATATTAGAATATACGGCATACCTGAAAAAATGGAAGGAAATAACACAATACAGTTCTTGAATGACTGGTTGCCTAAGACACTAAACCTACCTGAATCTCTCTCTTTTGGGATAGAGAGAGCTCACAGGTCATTGTCAAATATCTCTGTGTCAAAAAATCCAAATGCTTCAGGATCCATTATTGTAAAATTTTTATCATCTCAAGACAAGGACTTAATCCTGAGAACAGCGTGGGCAGGTAATCCTATACAAATTAATGGTTGAAAAATAAGATTTGACAATGTCTATACCTCTACTATAATAACTAAAAGAAAAGCCTGCATTCCTCTTATTAAAAATCTGAAGAAAGCTGAAATGAAAGCACAAATCGCCTCTGAATATGTGAAAAAGAATACGATTTTGGAAAACACTGAAGATATGGACATCTCATTACCTAGTCTAAAAAGGCAGGCAACAAATGGAAAAATGTTATCGATTGATAAAACAAGCAAGAAGCTTAAGGGTAAATAATACAAATGAAGCTCTTCCACAATCCCTTCAAATCGCAAAATTTTCGTGCTACAAATCACCTACATCGGGGAAAAACATACATGTTAAGGTAAAAATCATTTAATATTTATTAAGTATGCTTATTTATTTATTTATTTTTAAATTTATTTGCTGTTTAAAAGCCTTTAATACAAATACGTTAGAATGTTAAACATAGATGTTAAAATTCTAAATCTTCCCTTGATAGAGTGTATTATTAGTTGATAACTACATAGGGGCAATGTAGCAATACCATAGAAATATTGGTTAAAACAAGAACCCCCTTAATACCGGATACTGTATGTGTATTAGATTATGATGATATAGATCGCTCCGATAAGTGAAATGAAGGCTCCCCATCTCAGTGCAATTAAATGAAAGTGTAGCCACTTTTTGCATCAGCGGGCTTTCTCTCCTGTTAAATGTCATGTTATGCTTGGGTCCTTTTAGAGCTAATGGATATAACTTAATGTGACTTGTACTAAATAGTTTAAAAGGTATTGGAAATTGTTCTTTATCATAATAAGAGAAGATTGTTTTCTTTCTAAAAATCTGTCATGACACGTAAAAATGCATTCTCATACACTTGAGAGGTTTGTGTCTTTACTAAATGTGGTTTGTGGGTCCATCTGCTGACGGAGAGGGAAAAGGAGATGTATTTTCTGATGAAAGCTGGTGGAGTGTGTGTTGCAGGGACAGGAGGGTTTGTATGCTTGATATCAGATACATTGGCCAGTAAAATTGATAGTTACAGAGAATTTTATATTTATATAAAATGGGGCAGTTTTTTTTTTTTTTTTGTACTTCATATACATGCTTTTTGAGTAACATATTCTGTTTTTCTTTTCTCTCACAAAATGCACATCATGAGTATCTCATGAACAGTTATCATAGCTTGCTGCAGATTCCCTAGTGCGAGCTTTTAACCGCCAAAATTCAAATGTTAAAGGCGAAGGAAGGGAAAAAAAAAGGAAAAAGAAGGCTGTTGCCTCGAGACTTCTTGGTCAGATCTTCTTTGTAATACAAGAGACTTATGCATGTACTCTCTCGAAGTCTCTTTTGTCATATGAACTTTGGTTATGTATTCACGTTACCAGAAATCTTCACATGAAAAAAAAAGAAAAAGAAAACTGAACAACTGAATGCTTTATCACATACCAAGAGCGACAAAGAAAAAAATATAAAAAACATAGACATATATAAAGGTCCTTTTTACTAAACCAATGTTGATGCCTATGTTGTTCCCTTCATAATAAGTTTTCTGATGACATGTTTTACAAAGTAGTTTACACTTGATCATTAGTTGGCAGCTGTAGCTAACAGATACAGTGAAAACATAGACTAGGTCATCTGATCCTTTTTGGTTAGCAAAGCAGAAAGCGGCATATGCAATGGTTATAAAGTCATTAAAATACATTATCTATTGGGGGTTAATGTGTTCTTATTATTTTTAAAGTAGATTTTGGGGCAGCTATGTATTTTCTGTGCTTTCATCTTGATATCTTCATCCCCAATCGTATTGATTATATGAGTTGTTGGTTGATGGCAATACCGCTGGATTGGGGAAGCCAAAGCTGCAAACAGACCATTGCAAAAAATAATATTTCTGTTATAAAAGGGTGAAATAATATATTGGGGCAGGAAAAATTTTGGTTCCAATGAAAAGGAGACAGTTTTGTTTAGAGAATGATCTTAGTTGTTACTGAAGTGATGCTTTTGCCTCACTAGTCAGTGATAGTAGTAGAAGACTGTTAGGGGGGGCAGTGCAAAGTGGGGATGGTTACTCTTGACTTATAGTTACTACTTTCATCAGGACATGAGGACAGTTGTTATTTCCAAAGGTAGCCTTTACTTTTTAACTGCTTTTCTAATTAATAGTTTACATTATGTTGGATTTATAGTGAATGGTGAAATTGTGATCTACTTAATCCACCTCCAGCTACATAAGTGCATGCTACAATCTGACATTTTCACTAATATTCACAAAATATTGAATGTTTTACTGTCTGTAGACTAAATGTTCTAGCAAAAGATATATTGCATGTTAACCACTGCCACTAACTGAAAAAATATTGGTAAAATGTGTTAATGTATTTTGTTAAAAAGGACAACTTAAGGGAACACATTATTACTATAACATCTAAAACTGAAGTGTCCTTGAAGGTTAAAAGCTGTGACTTCATTATATGATATTTTTATCAAAATCAAGCTACACTACATAGTTTCTTTAGACTCACATATTTGGAAAGAAAAGCTAACGTTTTTGATGATTACACAGATCTATATACCTGCATAGATATTTGTGCAACTAAAATATTATCTTCTCATGTAAAAAATTCTCATTAGTACATCTTTATTTTAAATATATTTAATACCTTAAGAAATTATTTAAGGTTAATCAGATATGTTTTTTTTTTTTTTTTTTTTTTTTTAGGGGAAGGAAAAACTGGTGATTTTATATCTTATATAAAAGGAAAATAAGCCTATAGGCTATATATTAATATTCTGATTCTATAGTAAATATTAACACTGTTGTGATTTCACAGACAAGTTCATACAGGAATGTTTTGTTACATGATAAATGTTCTTATTTTTATACATAAACTTCTTTATTGAATTCCTAGATAAGTAAGTTTTGATCTAATATAATATACTAGATTAAGATCTGTATTAGTATAGAATAGACATAAATTAATATGATATACTATGTCATGATACAAGTTTAAAGACACTGTTCTTAAAAATTTTGAAAATTACATTATTCATGGTAATTGATGTTTTTCCACAATATCTCCTACATGGTAATATCTATTCATCCTGGAGAATTAAAAGGTTGTAGTTTGTTGATTCAATAAAATATCAGGTAGTAGCATTAGAAAACGATAGTCTTGAGCACTAAGGATGATAGAGGGTGGTATTGATGACTTCTTCATCAATCCAGGAACTAGATGTTCCATGGTTAGTATTGTATATAGTTATATTTTCATCTTCTCTGAACATTACTTGTTAATTAAGTCCAGAATAGTATTTATCCATCAAAAGCTTAAAGTAATCAATGTCTGGGTTTAAATGTCTGTCTCTGAATGCAAATGGTCTTAATAACCCTACTAAAAGAGGAAGGTTACTCAAATACCTAGCATCTAATAAAGCTGACATTATATTTTTGCAAGAAACACACATTATTTAGAAAGATCTAGAACAAATAGCTTTTAAAGGTTATAGTATTCTAGCTGAATCTCATTTCCAAACAAAGAGAAGAGGAACCATGATTTTGTGGAAAAATACATTACCAATACCTAAAATAATTAACAGTTTCTCTGATAAAAATGGTATGTTGTGTCTAGTAGTATTGGAATTGAATAAGAAATATTTTACTTTAGCAAATATGTACTGGCTACCTGGTATTGGTGCTAAATCTGCAAACAAATATTTGGAAATAATAACAGCAAATTCTAAAGGAGATATCATTTTGGCAGGTGATTTTAATTGTATTCTATCATCTAAAGATACCACTAATGTCAGCAATATTAAGATACCTGCATTAGCCAAAAATTGATAGATTTTGTCTCATTATATAACCTAAAAGACATATACATGATCAAAGAGCAGAGGTCTCTCAATTTTACTCACTTTTCTTATAGATATGGTACACAGATGACTATTGATAAAGTGTTTATATCTGACACCCTATTATCTAAGACTCAAGATGTAGTGATTACATCATGCCCTCTGTCAGACCACAATGCCATACTATTTAAAATTAAAATTAAACCAAATGATCTTATTCATTGGCAGAGACTACCAGCCTATATTATTAAGATAAAAGGATTCAAAGAATGGTTTATAAAGGAAGGAAACTATTATATTAAACTTAATAATAATAATAACACAAATAAAGTGTTTATTTGGGACTCTTTAAAATCTTATATATATATATATATATATATATATATATATATATATATATATATATATATGGGAAAATAAAAACCTGGTATTTACATAAAAGGAAAGAATGGGACAAAGAATTATTAAATCTACAATTGAAAATTGACACTTTAAAAAAGAACTTACACCCCAAAGAATTTGGCTCGAATCTGGAATTAAAACAACTAAATCTCGAATATTTCAAAATTCTTAATCATAAAGTAGCAATTAATTTAGAGAGGTTAAAATTATAGTCTTATTCATCTAATCCAAAACATATGCATAGATTAGCAGCCAAATCAAAAAGTTTTCACAAGAGTAAACACATAATTGAAATATTAGACACATCTAAACACAATTCAAAACCTTCTTCAGATCTAAAAGATATTTTAGAGATTTTTCGTTCATATCATGAAACAATGAATAAAGCAAACTTAAACTTTACTAATAATAGTTCAAAAATAGAATTTCTAAAAAACAATATAAATAATAAACTTTCTAAAGAACAAAATAATAGATTACTTAAATCAATATCATTAATAGAAGTTAAAGAAAGAATACAAAATCTTAAAAATAATAAAGCCCCTGGTCTTGATGGCATAATAGGTGAATTATATAAAATTTTCCCTGATTCCGCTTTGAAGATATTAATGAAAGCACTTGAGGAAGTTCGAATAAGTGACAAACTTTGTCCTTCTTGGAAATATTTGCTAATTTCTCCCATTGTACAGCAAGATAAGGACTCCAAATTTGTTTCATCATATAGTCCTATTTCCCTATTAAATATAGATTATAAAATATTTACGTCTATTTTAGCAAACAGATTAAATCAAACGATGCCGACTTTAATAAACAACGATCAAACAGGTTTTATACTGAACAGAAAAGTTCAGGATAATATTATTAGACTTTTAACTTTAATAGATTTTGCAAATAAAAAAAAAAAAGAATTATCACTCATCAGTCTAGATCTAGATAAAGCATTTGATTCTATTAACTGGACATACTTATTTATGGTATTAAAATAATATAATTTCTCCTCAGAAATCTTAAACTTGTTAAAAAAATTATATGAAGGTTCTAAAGCGTATATTAAAATCGGCGCTTTTTTATCTGGCCCACTTCAAATTCTAAAAGGCACTAGACAAGGTTGCCCTTTATCCCCACTACTATTTGCATTAGCAATAGAACCATTTGCTAATTTTATAAGAAAAAATATAAACATAAAAAGTTTTGATGTTAATGAGAACTATTCTTCTAAAATTTTACTCTTTGCAGATGATATCTTATTAACTATTGGAAATATTGATTCATCTATTGATCACATTATCAGATCATTAAAACTCTTTGAGGAAATCTCAAACCTTAGATTTAACCAAAACAAAACAGAAACTATTCTCATCAATAAAAAATTGAATAACACTATTTAATTACAATAACTTTAACTGGACCAATGATAAATTGAAATATCTAGGGGTTCATATTCTGTCTAAATGGAAGGACACTATAAATATAAATTATAAAATTTTATTAAATAAAATCACAGAATACATTAATAGATGGAAGAAAATGTTCTTTACTATAGAAGAAAGATTATCTCAGATAAAAATGATTTTATTACCAAAAATTATTTTTTATCTTCAAACATTATTGGCTCCTCCTTCTAGAAAACAACTTAAACACATAAACACTATATTAATTAAATTTCTATGGTATCCTCAAAAACCAAGGATTAAATATGATTGGCACTATAAAAACTGGATTGAAGGAGGGATTGCTTTTCCAAATTTTGAGCTTTATGCTGATGCCATTATTCTTAATATAACAAGTCTGTGGTTAAGTCCAAAATACCATTCAAATTGGAAAAATTTACACAAAACAATACTATTAAGTAATTTTGACAAGTTTTTCAAAAACATATATTGTTCTGAAAATATTAAGCTATTTATAGTTATTAAATAATTCTTCTTCAACAATGAGCAGGAAAAATCACATCTTATTCCTATAATTAAATATATCTTGCAAAATTTAAAAAAAGTAATGAATAAGAACATTTTGAACAACAATTTGTCCATT
Source organism: Protopterus annectens (assembly GCF_019279795.1). Classification (NCBI taxonomy): domain Eukaryota; kingdom Metazoa; phylum Chordata; order Ceratodontiformes; family Protopteridae; genus Protopterus; species Protopterus annectens. The sequence continues at coordinate 491,087,512 of NC_056733.1, read as the reverse complement.
CTAATGTTTCCAATAATCTTAACCAAGGGATGCTTTGATTCCTTTAACATGATGAAAATAAAAACTATGGAAGAAAATGGGTTATTATTCTGGCATCAGTTTTTAGGAACTAATAATATTCATGATACTACCTACCTTTTAGCCAGGTATAATATCTACCAAAATAACTGGCTAAACATTCAAATCTTCAGAGAATTTATTTTAACGGAATTTAAAAGACATAATTTTCCTGCTATAACAGACCTCCCCCAAAAATTATCCATCCTCTTTGACTTCACCAATATAGGCTATAATAATGGTATCTCATTGTCAAGATTTTACAACATTCTTAGATCAGATCTAATAATATTCGACGACAATTTATGGAAATATATCAACAATTTCAACAACTCCCAAATACATATAAATGATAAAACTTTAATTCTCAGATCTGTTTACCATACCTCTTCTTCCACATATTGGAAAATTTTACATGGAAATTCATTCATAGAAGTTTTATTACACCAAAAAAAGCCTCTAGAATAAGCAAGAAAGATTTTAATAGATGTTGGAGATGCGAGGAGCAAATAGATGCCGACTGGGCACATATGTTTTTAGAATGCAGAACAATAACCACATTTTGGATGGAGTTTAAAAATTTTATTAAAGCTTTGTGGTCGGACAGATGCGAGATCACTGATTCTATGATACTTTTTAATGCACCAATGCCAAGGTATGTTCCACTGAATCAAATGAATCTCCTTTGGACTCTACTTGCTATAGCAAGAAAAACTATTACTAGAAATTGGAAATGTAAAAATAACCTCTCATTTAAGGAATTTATATCTTTTACTAAGATTATTTGTAGTAGGGAATTACAAACAGCTATGTTACACTCCTCAAACATGACTCATAAACAAATTGCCTGGATAAAGCTTAAAAAACTATTAGACAAAATGTAATGTTATTGAAGATTTGGTATCTATTTTGGACTTTGTATATAGTTTTTGTAAAAATTTGATATTATGTTGTTTTTTCTTGTTAAAAATTGTAATTATACTCTTGAAAATCAATAAAAAAATATGAGAAAAAAAAAAGAAAATGTAAGAAAAAATTCTTGTGAAAGCAGAACTAACTGTTATAGATTTCCTAGAGTATAAGTTAGCCTTAAAAGTCTTAATGGTACAAGCAGCAAGGATAACAAAATGCCTGAAGTACATTTGATGTCAAATGCACAGCATAGCAAACTGGCAAAGAAATACGTAACCAATTTGTGGATACATTGACCAGAAAAAGCATTAAATAATTCAGTACATGCAGTTCTGTAGGAGATGTTTTATATAAGAACTGTATTGTGAAATGAAACATGGTCAGTGTGTATTTTGTTGGCCAGAAACTTTTTGATCTTCATTCCCTGATTATGTTTGGTATTATTGTAGCTGAGAGTGCAAGATCATAATTCTTACATAATCTATGTTTATCCCTTAAAGTTATTTCACCAATTTCCATGATTGTTCAACTAGGGAGTTAGTCTATAGAGGTAAATAGGCAAAACCCACTCCCTGCCCCCATCATTGTGGATGCTGCAGACTAACTTTTCCCTCCAAAAACATGTTTTAGGCTTCATTTCTGGAAGGTGTCTCTTCAGCAGTTGTGACTGGGAGATTTATTTCCAAGAACTTTCCATGGAATATTTGTATTGGAAGTGTAAATTTTGCTATAAAAGCAGTAAAGTATTAACATACACCTCCAATTTGTGGTGTCATTTCTAAAAGCTGAAATCAGTGATACAGATGATAACAAACACAAAACTAATGTATAATACTTTGAAAAGACTGAAAATATTCAATAAGTTCATACACCCATAAGGTCAGTGATAGTGGTCAGGCCAGAAGGCCATCAAAATCATTAATCATCTTAGTCCTAGATCCTGTACAAGATTACCACCAACAAATCAAAACAAAATTTAAATTTCTTTATAGATTCTGAACTTCATATCCACTCTGGTAGCTGATTTCTTATTATTGGCATTTGATAAACTGCTTAATCTGGCCAATTTAACTTAGACTGCTATGCATGTGAGTAACTGAATTTATATATATATATATATATATATATATATATATATATATATATATATATGAAGGAAGAGTTGAAAACTCAACTTATCTAAATTCACTTCATTGTAACTCAACTTATTAAATGTAATTAAACAAGCAAAACTAAAAAGAGTCTTTTTTTTGTTTTTTTTTTGCTGGATGGTGGCACCCCAGCACCCCAACTCCACACCCCGTAAATTATATATAACAACTTCACAGCCTCACTACAGTAGAAGAAAGGGAAAAACATTGGAAGTAAACCATCAGCTCTCAAGATCTCGCAGACTGTAATAAAGCAAACTGCAATATTCTTATAAATCTTTACGAAAACGCATAACAGTGATTAAAAAATATTTTACAATGTACAAAAACATTAGCTATGCTTTTTTCTTTTAGTTTTGTTGGTTTTGATGAAATGAGTTTCGATGAGTTTCAATGAGTTCAGTTTAGACAAGTTGAAATTTTGATGAAATGATATGCACCTTTCTCTGTCTCAGTATATATATATATATATATATATATATATATATATATATATATGTGTGTGTGTGTGTGTGTGTGTGTGTGCATGTGTGTGTGTGTGTCTATATATATATATATATATATATATATATATATGGGTTTACTTTGTTTCATTGAATCTCATTTCGCTGAATGTCATTTCACCCCGACCACTTCGCTTAAAACTCAAATTACTGAAAACTCATTTTACTGAATCTCATTTCACTGAACTGCAGTTAGCATATATGGCACTGTGTAGAGTACTGTAAGGCAAGTAAAAGGTATATGCCTTTTTCCCCACTGTAGTGTGATCCTAGAGTTAGTATATATAGTTGAGGGGGGTGTGGTGGCATTGCCCACCACTTAGTTTGAGTACATATTGTCTTCGGAAGAGAGTTAATCATTGGTGTTGCCACTATGCAAGTCTATTGCTTAAAATATATTGTTTTAAAGTTTTTAGTAAAATACAATATAAAACAAACAAGGTCGGGGCTATGGCCCCCACCCCCGCCAATGTGGGGGGATGTGCCCCCCCTAACTATATATATATATGAACTCCAGGTTTGCACTACAGTGGGGAAAAGGGCATATATCTTTTACTTGCTTTACAGTACTCTACACAATGCCATACGTACTAAGTTCAGTTCAGTGAAATGAGATTCAATGAAATGAGTTTTCAGTAATTTGTGTTTTCAGCGATGTGGTCGGGGTGAAATGAAATTCTGTGAAATGAGATTCAATGAAACAAAGTAGACCCATATATATATATAAATATATATATATATATATATATATATATATATATATTTCACTTTATAATCTCAAAATACTAAAATATCGAATTTTAGTATTTTGAGACTACAAAGTCAAAGTTATGCGAAACTGCATAATATCAAATGCAGAAATATAGAATCTGCTGTTGTGTTGTCTCATTCATGACGTGCAGTTCTGTTTGTGGATTTAGCTGAGAATTCAGGTAAGTGGTGTTCTTGTAAGGGTATTGGGTAGGAATTTTAGTGTGCATGAGTATGTGTAGTTGTGAATTTTATGTGTTTGTGTGTTTAGTGTGACCTCAGAGTTAGTATATATATATAAGTAGCAGGGGTGTGGGGTGCAGGGGGGCTTACCCCCCTACTTATAGGTAGGGTGGTTGTACATGTTTGTTATTTTGTGTTTGTGTGTGTTATTTTGTTTGTTGTAGTGTCATCAAGTAGGTGTATGTGTGCTTGTTTGTGTGGTGGTGTGTGTGTGTATGTGAATGATCGCAATTTTGAATTTTGCGGTTGTGGGTGTAGATTTTTTTTTACTTTCGGCTTTATAGTCTCAAGATACTAAAATTCGATATTTTAGTATTTCACAATTATAAAGTGAATCTTTGTATATATATATATCTATATATATCTATATATATATATATATATATATATATATATACATATATATATTTATACATATGTATGTATATATATATATATATATATATATATATATATATATATATATATATATAGATGTCTATTTGTATATAAAGAAACTAGTAATCCAGGGACGGACAAAAGCAGTCAACTATTTTTGTGGTTTATCTTAATAACTGATTTTTTTCCAGTGGATCATTTGCCTGCTTTGCTGACTTCGACACTTTTGGGATTTGTATATAAAGACCTAGTACTCCTTGTAATTTTCTTGTCTTTGAAAGTCCTGTATTGTGAGGTAACTCTTTCACATCTTATCATGTAATCTAATTCTAATACTGAAGGAATTATTTTAGTAAACTTCCTTGGCTTATTTCTATACCTTTTAGCTAGGTTGTTGTATATACAAGTATACATACAAATATTTCAAGCATGGCATTAATGCTCATATAGCCTGCCAATATACCAAAACACTTGTTGCCATAGTAAATGTCCAGGCTGTGCTTAAAATATCTAAATTAGTATTTGCTTTAATGTAATTTGGGGGTCTGCTCCATGCATCAGCTGCTCTCTCAGAGAACCAGTTAGTACACTTCTCATTCCTATAGTGTCTTCTACTAAGGTTGTCTGATGATTCTCTAGTAGTTTTTGATAACGGCAGATATTCCCAGAGATAGGTGTCTGTAAATGCCCTATATACCTGAATAGGATATCCTCTTAGATATCTATAAGATACACTGTACAAATTCAGATATTTTAGTATTTCATAATTACTTAGATTTTCACATCCATTGATGCCGTTGGTATATTTCCACTGTACTCTTTCCAGTTTGCTCCTGCTTGTTTTCTTATAAGGTTTCTGTATTGTTATTCCATACTCAAGTTTAGGTCTATTGTGACTAACAAACAATGACTTCATAATTTCTGATTTCCCAGACTTTATAAATCTTTTTGTACAGCCTATAGTTCTATAACTGTCATTATCCAATTGGTTGATTTGGTTAGAAAAAAATCAAAGATGGATCTACCCATATCTATAGTCTCAATTACTGTGTTCTGTATTAAATATTCATCTTTCAATTTATGTATTCCCAAATCTCATATGTTTGTTTTTTTATGTATTTATCAGCATGTTATTCTATTGTGCCAAAATTGTCAGTTTAGTCAAGTTCTTTTGCAGACATGCCTTATCTGTAACACATGTAATCCATTTACCCAATTTCAGGTTATCTGCATAGTGACTGTAGAGCACCTCAGATGAAAAAGTTAGGTCTGAAAGATAACTCTAAATATGTAATGGCCTAGGGCAGAGTCCTGTAGGTCACCCTGTCTGTAACCAAGAATTTCACCTATCCAATTGCTGAATGATACTTACCATGTCCTATTTGTAGGCCACGCAGCTATCCATCTAATCTACAGTACATCAGTACCTAGCTGGTCTAATTTATTGATCATTGTTTTGTGTATGTCCCTGTCAAATGCTATATCTAAATCTATATAAATTACATCACAGTATAATTTTTCATTCATAGCTGTTATTATATTGTTATAGAATATCATGTTAGAGATGGCAATAGATCTATTTTCGATATGTACATGCTGATATACTGTATGATTTCAAGCCCCAGCCTATCCAAATCTGACAATAACTTATCCAATATTACCTTCTCCATTATTTTTCCACAACATGAAAGTTAACTTAAGGGTGTATACAAGTATGGGTTTGTCCTACTCCCCTTTCCCTTAAAGCTAGGTTTAATAAGCGCCTGTCTCCAATCTTGAGGAATTTCCCAATATTTATATCACTTAGTAAATAATAGACATAATGGTACTGTAATTTCTTGATGAAATATTGTCAGGTTATTATTATCAATTCCGTCTCCTCCCTGTGCTTTGTTTGAATCCAGTTTACACAGTTCTTATTCAATATAATCTAATTTGATTCCAGTATCTGAGGTTAGCTGTCTGTCACCTGGACAACCTATCACCCCCTTTGTACAGCCAAACTGATTTGCATGAGATTTTGTAAATATAGCAATAATCTGTTGTATCTGAGAATAAATTTAGGAATCTACACAGTTTATCAATTTGCATGTCTTTACTCCTTCCACATCTTATGTATCTATACAATGTTTCCTATTATGCTTAATATCTTTATATAATTTTTCTTCAATTTTTTTTATCTTGTCTCACACTATGCTTAATTTGTTTGTCCAGTTTATTTCAAATCTCAAAGTTGTAGTTCGACCTCTCTTCCTTTTCTTATATTAACATATTTTTACACAACAGTTTGATGAATATAATTCTGATATATATTAACAATGCATTTTTCATCTCTGGGTATAATATTGTTTAACTTAACTCCTAGGTGCCTCATTGCTCTACATCGTACATCAACAACACTTAAAAAATGAAAGCTTTGCTGACATTTTTATTCAATGGCCTCTATATTTACATATTTTACCCACAATATCAGACTGAAGGATACATTTGTTTGAGCAATACTGTATTTTATTTTATTTTTATTTTTATTTTACATTTGTTAACCGGGCTAGTCTAACTGGATATATTTCCATTTTCAGCAGAGGCCCGGGGAGAAAAGCTCCACATATAGACAAAAGAGATACAAAATATGCAAAAATAACAGAGTAAAATCTGGTGGGAAATAGACAATGTACATTATTAAAACATAGGACTTCAACATCCTAGACATAGAAATGGACAACTTATTAAACATTATTTAACATTTTAAAACATAAAGAGAAAGCATAAAAAAGGAAAAGAAAATCAATAATAGAAAGAGTGAGCAGATTTATTAAAGTTATAGACTATCTGCAAAAAGAGACATAACCATATGGAGGAAGGATATATGGGGGAAGTCCATATATAGTGGAGAAAGTATGCCATAGAAGTAAGCAGAAGGCATAAAAGGAGAGGGAGAGAGAAGAGAGAGATAACTAAGGAAGTTAGAGTTTTAATCAGGGTTAGAGCAGGGACATATCCAGTGACTTTTAAGGTAAATTCTAAGTTTTTGTTTAAACAGAACAGGAGATGCAATGGAAGTAAGTTCAGTAGGAAGTTGATTCCAGTATTTACCAATGGTATTAGAGAAAAGGTATTCCTTCTGCCCAATCAATAATTTCCGTTAAATAAAAAGTTAACATGTACAAATCCTTATTTAAGACTGTACATGCAAATTTATAGTTGTTGACATATTTACCTAGTCAACAACTCTTATTTTTTTGGACTGTTGCAAATACTAACTTAAATAAATGGTATCCCGAATCAGTGATAGGATGCTGCAACCCTTTTTCAAAAGTCAGAGAAACAAAGATCCTTAGAGTTCAACAATTCTGTAATTGCCCCAATGTTATAATTCTCAAATTGAGTAATTAATCAGGCTTGGTGGTTCATTTTTTTGTTTCCCAGGATAAATGCATTACTATAGTAATACTGTGCTTTGTTGTGTGTTTTTGCATTTAGGATTTCTAAAAATCTTTTGGTGTGATCCAACAATTTACTAGAGACAAAACAAGCTCTATAATGACTTGGGTAAGAATTGCCCCATGCAAACATGCAATGATCTAGAACAAAATCTCCCCAACAGGATACTACCTTTAAACTGTCTACTGTTCATAGATTCATAGGTGTATACAAGGCTAATGACAACTGGAACCATTATAAGTCTAGCCATGCAACCAAAATGAATCCCATAGAGGTTATTTTAAGGGGTGCATGATAATTGGAGCATGACTTAACAGCTACCCCTGTCTTCCCAAGGCATAGGTATCATACCAGGGGTGAATTTCTAATTTCCCATCCAGTGGTCCAGGTTGCACATGAATACAGTTAGGGAAGGGCTTTGCTTTACATGGATGGGAACCCTATTCCAGGGAATGGGGATGATCTGAGAGAAATTTCTGTCTCTCCAACATGTCCTATTTAAGTAGCAAGCAAAGTCTAATTCCTTAGATCTAGTAGTTTCAGTGCTGTTCATTTTGCGGATATACAAAATAATGCCTTGTTTGCCAGGCATAATTTGCCTCTTAGCAGTCTGTAGGAAACAGATTATAGAGATGGAGCTTTGAGTGGATCTACACAGGACATTTATGCCCTGTATCCTTTTTGTATGGATCTTCTGTGGATATTCCATTAGTTGCATGTGCCTGGTCAGGTACCTACCTAAGGGGGGTATTATTTTCAGTGATAGGTCTGATGTGGGCTGAATACAATGGCATACTGACTTCCCTGGACCTAAATGCCATGCCCTAACTTATAGGTTAAGTGACAAACAGTGATTTGCATTCCACTTTAAACATGTGTTAGCTGAAAGCCAGATTGATATCTACATGAGACCCCAAATCCTTTACTACTACATTTATTTTAGGGGAGTTTATCAATGAGGTAGTTTCCCTGTGTGGCTGACTTCCCAAAAGGTACTATTACACATTTCTTGGCACTGTGTTTTAAGCCATGGTTTTGACACCAGTCATTTGTCTGTATTACACCTTTCTGTAAGAGGTTGGTATCTTGGGGGGGGGGGGGTTCTATGATTACTCCTAGTTTGCAATCATCTGCAAACTTGGAAAGTCAGAGTCCCTTGACATTGACTTTAATTTCTGAAAAATAGATGCCAAAGAGGAGCAGACCCGGCACAGAGCTATGTGGACTCCACTAGTGACCTGTCTCTTTGTGGAGGTGGTCTCAACATTCCCAACTTTCTGGGATCTTCTCTGTGAGCCAGCAAGCTATGCAGAGAATCATATAGGGGTTTATGCATAATTTTCTGTGTCTGCTTACAGTGTTCGAGTGGGATATTGTATCAAATGCCTTCACTAGGTCAAGATAGGCAGCATATACCATTTTGTCCTCATCAGTTGCCTTGGTGGCCTTCTCAAAAAAGTCTACCAGGATGGGAAGGCATGACCTGCCTTTGACAAAACCAAACTGGGTTGGGTCTAAAGTCTGAAGGTTTTCTATGTTATTGTTAATCATTTCCATGATAATTCTAAGCTGTTGCACCCATGCACTATATACCTAAGCTTTAGTAAATTTATAATTATCCCATTTGAGACAAGGAGGATCTCATTAAAAATTACTTCAGCTGGGATGCCCTCTTAATATTCCAATATTTGTAGTGTAACATTCTTCATATGGTTTATTGGAAAAGCATGCAGATCACTTACTCCATTGTGAGTTATTATTTGCTTATTGTTTTTTGTTTGTTTGTTTGCTTTCTAGGCGCCACAAGTTAAGTTGGTTAATTGGGTACATCAACCATTAGAAATATTATTTACTACATAAAGGTTTCTGTCTATTAACTTGACTATAAAGTCCCCAGAATCTAATATCTCATCAACTTCATTTGATATTACATGTTCAGATTTTCTAACATCATCATGGACATCATTTTTATTAACTACGCTATCTAAGTCTATTGTAATATATGTACTACCTAGTTCACCCACACTTTCTTTTCAGTTTCTTACCAGTCATCTTTTCAGTTATATCAGTCAACTCATTATAGCTGAGTTTTCTATCCATTTTTTTACATTACTCATCACCAGGATGTATTGCCCTGCTTGTGTTAGTATTTGTAGACATCCACACTTGACATCCTTCAGTATTTTCCATTTCCTTTAAGGTAGCAATATTAAATTCATTAGTGTTAACATCCTTGCCCTTTTTGTTATCAGACTGAATAACAGTGACTTTGGGATACAGTGTTGTGCATATGGTGTGCATGAAACTATTATCTAAGTTGTTGGGGTTTAAAGTTTGTCTGTCATCAGCATTAATGGCTATTATATAGAAGATTATGATTAGGTCACTTATTGTAACCTGCTTGTTATGTATTTGAGACATGGATGTCAAGAAATTCACCTTGAGAGCTCCATGTATTCTAAATGTTTTCCTGGCTTTCAAAGCCATAGCTGTTAGAGAGGTAGAGTAACAAAGTCCGTTAAGTTTACACTTACCTCCATATCTCTCAACTTTCAATATTTTCACAGGATATCCAAAGTATTGTTTCATATTTTTGGTCTGTTCCTCATAAAGTATGTGGTTCTTGAACAAATCACTGAATCATGAAGTCATGAGATAATGACATGCAGTTGAGTTTCAGCACTCACATTCTTTAGACTATGTAGGCAAAAACACTTACTCTAGTAACCCTCTCTATTTTATTTTTACAGGACACTAGGGATATGTTAACAGTATGGACAGCAGTCAGAAACAAGTTTTTGTTCTGCCACTGTCATTTGTTCGTCAGTACAAGCATATTTTTCTGCCTAATGTGGGGCCCGACCTTAACAACTTTCACAGGGGATGCTTAAAATTTGTTAATGTCAGGTAGGGCAGCATTCTGGTGCTTAATTAATTTGTCTTTTTCAGAATATCAGAGTGTAAAAATCTCTCTCCATGCATTACAATATATTAATAATAATATGGTGCTATGCTGTAAACAGGTAGTCAAGTTTTAACATGTAGTTAGTAAAAATGCAAACTAAGCAAAAATAAAAGTAGCAATTGCCACAAGTTCTGCAAAAGGAATTGCTAATGTAGCAAATATGGAAAGAACACTATTTTTGTCATGAGTAAAATATATACTAAACAAAATAAAAGTGGTAAAGTAATACCAGAAATTATACAGATTGCATAGAAATTGCTGCAAGTTATACAAAAATAGATACTTGTGGCAAATAAGAGATGAACACTAAGACTTGATATCTTTATCAGCATGTTGATGCACACTTCTCTATCAATGTTTGCCTGTCAATGGACAGATTTAAAGTCCCAGGACAGAGTATGTTTGGCCATTCAGGCTGTCATTCAGTCGTCATTTAGTTTTCCTGGTGTCCACAATGTGACAGAGCATCAAAATAAAAATAAAATGTGTCACCTGAAGTGCTGACAAGGACAGAGAGAAGATACGTCATTTACTGTCAAGGATAAATCACCCAGTACTCCATGAGGGACATATCATTCCAGATACACACTTATTACATATGTTGGAAGTAGTGTGTCACAGGTTAAAGGGGAGTCTTTTCTTTTTTTTTTCTTTGCTTCTACACTTACATTTGAGGGGCACCATATTGAGGAACTGTAACAATCCCTACATGAGCTAGCTACAGCTCTGGCTGATTGGATGGTTCATTCACAGATTGAATGATGCAGAAATGCAGTTGAATATTACTTTCTTCAAATCTTAAAAATATCAGATGAAGGAATTTCAGAATTAGGGGGTTGGAGTGTCTTTGCACGTGTATATATGTTAGAAGTTAGAGTAATGGGCAAATTAAAGGGATAGATTTTGCACTTTGCACGTGTGTGTTGGTACCTGTGTATGCCTGTGTGTCTTGTGTAGCAGTAGTGTTATGGAATGGGCTTTTCTAAGGTAAGTTACAAGATTAGGGTTAGGAGCAAGGTTAGGGTTTGCACTAGCATGCACTAATAAGGTTGTGTAGGGAGGCCTATGTCTGCTGGCCTAATATATAGACAATCTTGTCTCCAGTGACACTATAATCAAAACAGACAACAGCCCACTACAGCAAGTCTGGTCATTTTTTGTAAGTGGTCTTCTTATACAGAAACACCAGACATCACATCACACAGAATATAGGTATCACTAATATTCACTACCATCTATAGTGTAGTAATAATGCTTCTGCTGCTCTGACTACAGGTGCAGTGGGATAATGCTGCTCCTGTTATATATGTAGGTTGCAAATCTGAGGTGTTTCTCAAATCAGACATCTTGTTAATGTGCATCTTGCAAGTATGTTTTCTAATGCATGTACAGATTATGATAGTTATGATTACTGAAAACTTTTACTATTTTAAAATAATTAATGATAACTGATGCCACAAGATATCAGGGCAAACAAAAATAAGTATATCTTGCATACTCAAGCAAAGGTAACCTTACTTGTGTGTGCACTATTATTTTAGATATGTACTGTGATAGGAAAGGCATGTCATAACATATAACTTTATATCAAACCTTGCTGAATCACTCAGGCTTGAAAGTAATGAGTCAGCATGTATCACCTGCAGTGCTCTCACTGATGTGCAGTTCCTAATACAGTGGTCTTAGCAGCTGGTCTGCATCAATAGCCTGGGATTGCTGAGATATATAAGGTTCAGAGGTAATTACTAGGCTAATTATCCCATTGTGGACGTTATTAACCATAGTCCTGCATCCTGAAGGTGAGAAACAAACCCTGTACCTTGTATCTGTAAGGATAAATACTTTAACCAGTATGCCAACCCCCAACATCTCTTGTTCTGTATGGCTACCACACTTATCTATAATTATACAATGCAGCACTGCACACATGGTTGCCACCTTGGAAGCTTTCTCTAGTTTGAACTGCAGTGGACCTCATATATATTTATTTTCCTGACTGAGGCTCAGAACACTCCAGACAAAGTGCTCATTATGTTATATATCACTGCAGTTTTCTTCTGCAGCTGCTGAAGTGTGATATATAGGTGTCAATAACCATGGATTCAGAAGGTAGTCACTATCACCTATAGGAAGAAAAATATTATTTGAACAATATACCAGTTTTAACATATATGCCTGATACCTTTAGCATTGCAATTATTGCTGTACAATCAGGGTTGCCAGATTTCTAAAGGGAGAGGTAGAGACCCTAAAAAAAGGTCCTTCATGCTAAGTGAAGGCCAAAAAAAAGGTCCTTCATGTGGAACAGCAGGCAGTTTCACATTAAACAGAAGTAGCTTTGTGATTTTTTGATTGGCTCATATGCCGGTATACGAGCCAATCAAAAAATCGCACAGCAGAGCCTCTTCTGTTCAATGTGGACTAGCCCGCTGTTTTGCATTGAACACAAATGGCTCTGCTTTGCAATTTATGATTGGCCCATATGTGTCAATCAAAAATCACAAAGCGAAGGCTGTTTCACCGGGATTTAAACCAGCAGTGCTGGACTCGAGATTAGGCTGCTGATCTCGGGACAGTCCCACTCAAATAGGGATGTCTGGCAACCCTGCCTACTATGATCTACTGTTTATATCAATAAACCTACAACTGAAGTCACAGGATTTCCAAATTTGTGCATCATACATGCTGTCTGGATAGGATGCATTTAGCTTCAGAATAAAGCCTTTTGCTGAACATACAGCTTGACATTTGAGGGAAGACCACCCCTTCTAGCAGTAATTTATTTCTGCATCAGGACCAAAAATGGCTTGATGGGTATGTAGGTAAATACATTAGTTCAAAAAACATTGGGAGTATTGTAATAAATCATAGAACTGCCCTATGGAGGTGTGCCTCTCATTTGGAGGCAATGGGAAATTTACAAAGTCACCAAACTTGCAACACAGTATATCTATGAAATTATTTAGAATTGGAGATGCAGCATTGTGTGTAACAACAAAAGTGTCACAACTGATGCTGAACAGTCCCAAATGCAGCACAAAGTACTAGGTATATCCTTGTCATATGAGCGACAGTAACTACATATTTTGTGTAGTTTCATGTGGAATGCATGTAAGTCATACACAGCCAGCTCACTCTCTACAGGCATATCTATTATCTCCTGGTCAGGCATCTGGTGTAGCTTGAACCATGTCTAATGCTGATAATGATCACTACTTACTGCAAGGTGTATTGCACCTTGTACCACATCTCTGACCATCAGTACATTTAATTCTAATGTGGCTTGGGAAATGAAAACATTTGCATCCACTGAAGGAGTGTTGGGATATTAGTGCACTGTCAATCAATTTTAACTTTTGTCTAAACCAGACAAAGACAGCTTTAGAATGCTTACAGAATCACACATGTGCCACAGATGGTCACAAGTTCCTTAAGCTTTACTTCATTTGCAAAATTGGCAGGGCATTTTAATTACTATCAGTCACAAACCCGATCATCATCTGAATAATCATATGCCAAGTGCAAGCTACTTTGGAATCTGGCACATAATTTAGATTCAAAATAAGCATAACATAAATCAGGGTTAGAGTGACTGTACGTCACCAAAAAGATCATATACATTGGTAGTCCAGAGAGCTATGAGTTCTACATAAGTTGCACTGGCACAACTCAGCCAAAGAAATGCGTCATCATACATAATACTCAGTCTCAGGTGTAGCAGTGAACATTATTAATAAAACAGATTTATGTTGTTTGCATCCAAAGCTGTTCTTAAACAATGCAGCATAAAATCATTTGCTGCCAAAGAAAAGACACTCTGATAATCATGAGAATTTCAGAATCAACCATTACAGCAATCAATACTGACATCAGTTCTGAAATATAACCCATTAAAATAACAGGGAGATTAGTATTAAGATACATAGCTTTGTAGAAGCTGGGAGCGAGCAAAATAGTCAACTCCCAACCCAATAATTCAATACAAATAAGAGGTTTGAAGATTATGTGATGAGTAGTTAAAAGTACTTAATGGTTTAGGAGATTTAAAAAACTTTGAAATAATAGTCACTCAAGTATTCCAGCATTGCAGAAACAGCTATAAGTATCTTATTATGTCAGGGGCAAGAGAGCAAAATATCTGTGAAAACTAGAAGAAGCAGATATAGAAAATCTGAGTTGACCAACCCTCTGGGTATAGTAGCAATTACACCATATAAGTGTTAGCACCTTAAGAAGTCAGAATTTTTATTAAAAATGTTAAGCACAGTCATTCTAGAGAAAGATGTCTGAACATGTTGCTGATAATATACATTTTTTATAGGAATGGTGCACAAGTGCTCAGTAGTCAATAACAAGAGTTTCATCCTGGCATTTCAAACCCTGCAACATTCCTTAATAATTAAGTTCTGTTAAGGTATAAATGTTTCATTTCTGGATTAAATTTTGCTTCAAAATAGTCAGAAAAATCAAAAAGTAAGTAGAAAAAGCAATAAATGGAAAAAAGTATGAATGACTAGATAATTTTGGAAAATTACAGAAAGAAAATGATACAGCCTTTAAAACTTTTCTCAATATTAACTTAATAACAAATAAAAATGTGAATTCACTAATCTTCAGTTCTATGCATTCATATTCTAATACAAAGGATTTTCACGACTTTTAAATAAGTTAGAAGGCACTAACAAAGGATCACCAGCTAAAGTGCTACAGCTATTAGAATTAATTTAAAACAGAGCAGATCAGAGTGCAAGCTTTATCCAAAATGTTTTATTTATCACTTAGTGATTGAGAGACATTACCAGCAAGAATACTTCATGTCTGGAGAAATAATCATCTATCCATTCAATCATCCATCCATCCATCCATCCATCCATCCATCCATCCATTCTTTCATTTATTTTCATTAAAATAGGTAGAGCTTTTATGACAAAGTGACTTACTGCAGTCTCAGACTGTGTTGCATCTCACAACATGAACAGACATTGAAGCTATAGTTTATGATAAAAGGCGATAATAGGTAATAATACAAAGACTCCACAGCATTAAGAAAAAAATTTTGACAGTAGTGAACAGTTTACATCATTGTAAAACAAAAAATTTTACATAAGCGTGAGACAATTTGTTAGACATAATATATGGTTAAACAAGCAGGAGTACAGATTGTGCAGAATTTTGTTGGAAGACATAAAGTGAGATTACAAAAATGAAGGCTCTATTGCAATTATTTGAAGTTGTAAGTAATGTATTTATATGTCGATAGATGTGAAGAAATTTGACATTGTCATTTGTGCTAGCATGTCTGGCTGAAGTTTTGTACATAATTTCAGATTAACTTGTGCATTATATGGCAGCATGACTAGCTAGATATTGTAAATAAGTTCTTACATATTGATGTACAGAATGTTTTAAAGATTTGAACAGAGTTCCATTTATAACTGTACAAATTTCTGAAGAAAATTCTAAATGCAGACTATCTCAGAATCAGGTGATCTGCAGATGATGTCTTTGGAATGTTGACAGTCGCTGTGTTACTGTCAGAGGCTGAAAAGACAGAAAAGAACTGAGCTGTCAATTGATTTTCAAAATATGAACTGAAAAAATAGAACTGGAACAGTTGTGACAGTTAAACTAGTCTAAAAAAAGAGCCGCCTAAAGACAGTTGAAGTTAGTTCTTGTCAGTTAATAGCCAGTTACAGTTGCCAGTTGCCAGATGTAGTTGTTCACAGTTGTACTATGCAGTGGATACCCAAAAAGTACTCACCAAAAACTGTAAGCCTGCCTTTGCTCTGTTCTAATAATTTAGTTTAGATCAGGGACAGTGTTCTTTAGTAAGATAGGAAAATTATAACTAATCAGAGTTTTTCTGAAAGTTGTATTTTTATTCTTTAGTATTGATTTAATTTTCCTGGTGACTGAGTTTTGTTTATTTATTGGAAATGACTGTTTAATATTTTTTTAATTATTTAGCACATTATTACATATTGTTATTAACTTACATTGTGGCTTATCAATCAATGTTTTCTTTAGTGATTTGAGAAGGCTTATACCTGCGTTGATAGCTTCCCCTGCCACTGTGAGCACCTGGCTGCTTTAAGTCCTTTTCAGTCGTTTGTTTTAATATCTAATTTTCATAATTGGACACCCCTTTAAAATGGCATTTATGCTGTCTGATTTGTGGTAGCATGTTATTGTATAATTCTGGGGAATTAACACAGCTGGAAATCTGTGTCAGGCTTTCCCAGAAGTGTTTGGATTATGAGACTTCATTTATTTACGTGTCAGTGTATCAGAGGCCTTAAACTGGTACACATTGCTTTGAAGTGTGCAATAAGGAGTAACATTAAGGGTGGACAAAAGTATATAGTCCAGTCCTGGGTTATAGAGTGTATTCCTGTTGTGTTCTTCAGGAAAACTGTGACTTTTTAGTCCTGTTTAAGTGATGGTATCACACTGGAGTCAGTAGTGAGGACTGAAGCCACTTAGATACTGACCAAGGATAGTAGGGGGCATTACATTATTGTTGGCAGTCTGGTGAGATATTGTCCAGATATCACATTATTTGGTGGCAGCAGTGTGGGATTTTTAATTGTACTTCAGTAGCCTGTGGGTAGTTGTCATTAGGGTATACACTCTCAACAGTCACAAAGTAAACATACAGAATCTCAGTCAACCACAGTTTTGCATATTTTTATTTAGTTAGTCAGGGACAGCAGGCAAAGATGTCAGCAGAAGATTATAGTAAGCTGACAAAGACCCAGCTGGCTAAGGAGTGTGAAACCAGAAGACTGCTGCATGCCAACTTGAATAAGGAAGCAATTATTTCAGCCTTAGTTGCAGCTTCAGATCAGACCAGCCATTCAGAGGATAACCAGTTTGGTACCAGTGATGTGCAGCCTGCCCAGGCAGGACAGACCTACTTTTCATCGGAGGACCTGACAATCTGTCTGGAGTTAGAGATAATGTACCTGGAGGCTGAGGAAAGGGAGCAACAACATCAAATTGAACTGTGGGCCACATGTCTTGAACTGGAATCAGCAGAGAGACTGCACCTGAAAGACAAACACCTGGAGGCTGAGGAGAAACAGTGTCATTATGAACTGGAGGCTAAGGAGAAACACCAACAATATGAACTAGAAGCCAAACAACTGGAGACTGAAGAGACAATATGTCTGGAAGCCCAATGACTGGAGGTCAATCATTTAAAAGCTGAGGAAAATGAGACACAGTGATGTCATGAAGTGGAGCTTCTTACCCTTTGAGAGGGTCATGGAGGTAATGGGAAAGGGAGTAACCAGACTCCAGAAGCTGTAAAGGTCAATAAACTTTTTCCTTAATACAGGGATGGGGATGACTTTGATAGTTTTATTCAAATATTTGAGAGTTAATGCAGATAGTATGTTGTTGAACGTGAGCTCTGGGTTCAGCTTCTGACTCCCTTACTCCACGGTAAAGCTCTTCAGGCTGTGAAGAAATTAGACACTGTCATCTGTGCTAGCATGTCTGGCTGAAGTTCTGTATATAATTTCAGATTAGGCTGTGTATTATTATGCCAGCATGACTAGCTATGATATTGTAAATAAACTCTTATATGTTGATTTATGATCTGTTTGAACAGAATGTTTTAAAGACTTGAACAGTGCCCATTTACATTTCTAACTGTGCATGTTTGTGAAGAGAGATTCTAAAGGCAAACTGTCTCAGATTCAGCTGATAAGCAGATGATGTCATCGGAATGTTGACAGTTGCTATGTGTTATTGTTAGAAGCTGAAAGACAGGAAGGATTACATACCTCTCACCTTTACAGATTTTCACAGAATGTCCAGATTTTTTTTAGAAAACAGCTGTTGGTTGAATTTAAAAATATGAAATGAAAATTACTGTAGAAATGGAACAGTTGACAGACTAGTCTATAATGGAGCCTGCTGAAGAGTAGTAGATTACAAAGTCAGTTGTCAGTTACAGTTGTCAATTGAAATGTGCAGTGGATACCCAAAAATGACCCACCAATAACTGCTAGCCTGCCTTTCCTCTATTGTAGTAATTTAGTTTATATCAGGGACAGTGTTCTTCAGTTAGTTAAAGAAATTATAACTCATCAGATCAGTTAGAGTTTTTCTGAAAGTTGTATTTCTATCCTACAGTACTGATTTCATTTTCTTGGTGATTGAGTTCTGTTTGTTTATTGGGAATTGCCGTTTTATATTTTTAATCATTTTGGTTGATATTAAATATTTTTTA
The DNA here is from genome assembly GCF_019279795.1 of Protopterus annectens. Taxonomy (NCBI): domain Eukaryota; kingdom Metazoa; phylum Chordata; order Ceratodontiformes; family Protopteridae; genus Protopterus; species Protopterus annectens. Next base: position 491,068,873 of record NC_056733.1, on the reverse strand, counting down.
TTAAATTACATTGTGGCTGGACAATCACTGTTTCTCTTTAGTGATTTGGGAGTGCTTATACTTGCCATGGTGACTTCCTGGGCTACTCCGAAAGCCTGGCTTCTTAGGTCATTTGCTACTATTTATTTTAATATTTCATTTTCTTAATTGAACACCACTTTAGAAGGCATGAAGACACTCTGATTTGTGGCAGCATGTTACCTTTTCATTTTGGAGAAGGGACATAGCTAAACATCTGAGTCAGACTTTCCTAGAATTTAAGTGTGAGTGTATCAGAGGACCTAAAATGGGATACAATAGGATTAGATGTTTCAAGTGTAACCAGAAGGGCCACATATCAGTCAACTGTCCATCAAGGCAAGGTGATAAACAAAAGGTAAGGGAGCCATCAAGTGGTAATGAAAAACTGCCAATGGTACAATTTATTGGGAAACAACAGAGGTGCCATTCTATCACCAGCATTTATATCTATTTTAGTAAATGGTAAACAGGTTACAGCTAAGAGATACACAGCTTCTGATATAACCATTGTATGACCTGCAGTTGTTGGAGAAGAGCAGCACTTGCTTGACTAGACTTCATCTTGACCGCGAGGGTGGAAGAGGAATTAAGCAGGTAAGTGTGTTTGAGTATATTCTTGCAGATGTCCTGATAGGGAATAACTTTGATGATGCAGTGCATTGTGTACATGTAGTGACATGCAGCCAAGGTTGGAGACAGGCATGTAGGTCCAGTAGCCTGGTGGAGACACAGACAGACCTCATATCTGAAGCTGGGACTGATGTGGAGGCTGTTTCAGAGAAGGAGCTATCCTGCAGCAGTACATCTGAAAGTGAGCTACAGTTGCTGGCAGGTACTGATGTTCTCTCGGACATAGTGACGGCAAGGATAGAGATGTGTAATAGTACCCATAATTTCATTGAGGCACAGCTGTTGGAAGTTACTAGGCTTCCTACCATAGGGGAGCTTGGGAGAGTTGAGACAGGCTGAAGTTACGGACCTTGCATTACAAATGTGAGGAGATAGATGGCTAAGGAAGAACCTGAGGCTCAAGAAAGAGGGGAGTCTTATACTGGTACAAAGATTTGCTGTATAATGAGTGAACTCTTGAAGGTGGGCTAGAAGGTGAGGTAATACAGGCGTTGGTAGTGCTTTGAGTTTACCGTGTGCCACTTTTAGCCATAGTCATGACATCACTTTTTCAAATCATACAGGTATAAAATATACTAGGAGATATATTATGCAGAATTTTTATTGGCCTGGAATTGCAAAGGATGTGATATGATATTCTAGAACTTGTAAACAGTGCCATAAATTTGGCAAGGCAGGGGACAAGGTTAAAGCTCCATTAATGCCTTTGCCTTTTATCAAAGAGCTGTTTCAGAGAGTGGCCATTAATATTGTGGGACCCTTCAATACTCCAAGTTCTAGAGGGAAGACATATATCCTGGTGGTAATAGATTATGCTACCAGATATCCTGAGGTGGTAGTCCTGTCATTTATTGAGGCAAAGAAGGCAGCAAATGCTTTTCTGGAAATTTCAAGCAGGGTAGGTTTTCCAAGGGAGATGCTGACTAAATGAGTTGACAACTTGATGGAAGACCTGATGGCCAATTTGTGAAAGTGTTGTGGGGTGAAAAATTTAAATAACACCCCCTACTATCCTCAGACTAATGGTCTTGTGGAGAGGTCAGTCTCCACATTAAAGACTATGGTATGTGCATTTGCAGACCAGTTGAAAAGGGCAGGAATAATAATTAAACCCAGTAAGTGTCAGGTGGGTATGACAGAGGCATACCTCTCAACCTGGAAACATCAAAAATCTGGACAAGGCTCATGAAAAATAGGTACAAATCTGTACGCTGATTAACATCTAATTTACATACATAAATACGTAACCCCACCCACTCCAATGGAATTGTGGGATACCAACTTTTAAACGCAAACTGAAGAACAGACAACCAAAATATGGCACCAGAGTCCCCCTGCAGCCATTCCAATGTCCCATTACCTGGCTATTTCGCCCCATTTACCATAAACACTAATGTGTGCATACTGCTTTATTTCTACAATGATTATTTGGATTTTATTTTAACAGCACAACAATGCACAAACACTAATAGGCATCTGGTAAATAAAGCAATACTGTCTCACAATGAAAATAGACTTGGCATTAAAACTTCTCTGTCCTTGAAACTCATATTCATTGAAACAGCATTGAAATCCACACCACATCCAAAGAAAATTCATCTGGCCACTGGTGGATAAAGATTATCTTTGGGCTGTTTTCAGATCACTGGCCCCTTGCACACAAAACAAGAAACATACATGTATTCTTTGATACACCTTTCTGACTTTATTAAATTATATTACTTGTATAATACAGCACACTTGTTAGACAGAGAGCATTTTAAATTTATTGTTTGAACATTTTTTCCAGTAGGCTGTACTGTAGGCAGTGAAACAAAATGCATGAACCAATAATGACAAAACTGCCCAATTCAGAACATTTATTATTTTTATTTTATTTTACATTTGTTGACCGGGCTAGTCTAGCTGGATATATGTCCATTTTCAGTAGAGGCCCGGGGAGAAAAGCTCCACACAAAACATAAAAGAACAGACTTGTTGTTAATAAAAACATACAATAAAAATAGAAATAAAAATCAACTTGTTAATAAAATCAACATACATTAAGGAACTCAAACAGTTAGAGATCATACATAAAGTTCGGTCAGTTTCAAAGCATTTTACCTAGTACATAAAGTTTATGCAATAAGGCATCTGCCATAGAGATAACAGTTAAAGCTCAGAGGGATAGAGAAGTAGAAGGAGAATGTGAGATAAATAATAGGGAAGGGACAGGAGTCAGGAATTGAGAGATGAAAAGAAGGAAGACAGTCAAGAGGAGGTGAGAGAGAATGGGAGAAGTAGGTGAGAGCATAGTAGGACAGCAAGGGAAAAGAAACAGGGTAGAAGCTAAATATTAAGCAAAAAGAAGGGTTAAAGGTAAAGAGAGGGTGGGGAGAGGGAAGTTACCCTGGAGTACTACAAGAACAAAGCCAGTGGTTGTGGAAGTACAGTTTGATTTGTTGTTTGAAGAGAGGTAGGGATGAGATTAAAGTTAACTCTTTAGGCAGCGAATTCCATGCTCTGCCTACAGTGTTGGTGAATAGAGAGTCACCAGCTACGTTGTGGGCCTTTGTGGGTTTGGTCATAAGTTTACAAGAGGAACGAAGAGAGGTGAGATTGTTATAAGGGAGTAAAAGTTGTGATAGTATAGGGGTGTTATTAGGTAGTTTGTGGGCAATAGTGAGTTGTGAGATAATAAGATAGTTTTGTAGTTCCAGTCAGCCTAAGTGTTTCAAATTGAGGCAGTGATGGGTTCTAAAAGGTTTACCAGTGGCGAAGCAGGCAATGTTATTGTAGCAGGTTGCTAGTTTGTTTAGGTTAGTTTTCTTGAGGTTGGTGAAGATAGGAGAGGCGTAAAAGAGAGTAGATATAAGATGGGAGTGAGCAATAGTAGCTCTTGTAGAAGGGGTGAGAAATGGTTTAATGCGGTATAATGATACTATTTTTCTGTTAACTGATTTGATAGTGTTGTTTATGTGTTGGTCAAAAGAGAGATTGTTATCAATGGTTATTCCTAGCAGTTTAGTTGTGGAGTCAGGAGAGATTACAGTGTTGTTGTTTGAGGAGATGGTGAAGTTTAGTGGAGAGGTACAAGTGGTGGGGGGTGAAGAGGAGAAGTTTGGTTTTTTAGCGTTGAGAAGTAGGTACCGTCTAGTGAACCATGTTTCTACTGTGTTGAACATAGTTTGAGTTAGTGAGATTAGATCTGAAGAGGAGGATGCTGAACAAATGATAGTGGAGTCATCTGCGTATTGAATGCAGGTAGCTTGAGGAATTACAGAGTGGAGATCATTAATATAGAGGGAGAAGAGGAGAGGACCAAGAATGGAGCCCTGAGGGACTCCAATAGCAATGGGCAGTAAGGAGGAGATGTGGTTTTCCCAAAGAATGGCTTGTTGTCTGTTACTGAGGTTCCATAATAAAAGTCTACTTCCACACCCACACTATAAATAGAATTACACTGTAGGCAATGAAAGAAAATGCATGAACCAATAATGACAAAACTGCCCAATTCAGAACATTTCCATAATGAAAGTCTACTGTCACACCCGTACTATAAATAGAATGACAGTAGTGTAAGCCATAGGCATCTTGCACAGCTTCTCGCACTTATTTTCAATTTCATTTTTTTTTTAGGGGGGGGACAAAAGGTCAAAAACCAGGGACACATTTTAAACATTGCTTGTATAATTTTGTAAAGTTGCTAGAATAACATGTTGTGTTACCACCATGCATTTCACTGGCACGTCTGGAACCTATGCACTACAGTCAGAGCAACATAGCACTATGCCAAATCAGCAGCTTCCTGAAAAATAGGAAGACTGAAACTTAATGGCTATCATTTAGAGAATTCATTTCTCACTTCTCACCATAGCTGTCAACCTCTTAGCACAAAAAACCAGGACAAAGCTCACAAGTGGCTGTGGCTAGGGACTTTAGGCTCTTTTTACCCTGTACCCAAGGTACAGGGTTTGAGCCTGAGTATCTCTAGCCACCAATGGGGGGCATTTTCACACACACACACAGCCACCCATACAATTTTCATGAGTATGGGAAGCATTTATAAAGCATACTTGACAAGCATTGTATTTTTTCATAACAGCTGTCAGCTGATTATTGAAAAATGAATTTGTGATTTGTAGTGCTTCTTATAATATTTGCTATAGACTTATGATGCAGTTTTTTTAATTTTTACATTTTGAAATTACTTGATGCATTATGACAATCTCAGTACTGAGGTAAATCCTTTTCACTATTTGTGCATGTGATTTAAAGATCTAGAATATAGTTTATAACAATAGGAATTTAACTTCTGACTTACCTAAAAAGTGCAGCATAAATAACTGTTATTAACTACATGTAAATGAGGGCTGGTGTACAGGATATATCTTTTTTATGTCTATTTTTGTTAACTAAAGTGTAACTGTTAGTGCTGCTGCCACACAGCAGCCCCAAAAATGTAAGTCAAAGCAGACAGGTCCTTGGGCCGTATGCCAGTCAGGAAATAAAACAGAAAAAAATGGCTCAAGAAAACCACAAGTATTTAATGTTAACAAGGACGCATATAAAAAACGCAAGCCCTCAGAGCCTTTGCATTACAACTTTTTCATGTGTTAAAAAACAGTTGCTTACAAAGCACATCCTTTTATACACATTTACCACATGACATAATTAATTAACAAGCAATTCATAAATTCTTCTTAAGCCACTTTGCTTAAAGATAGGTATTAAGCAGACAACCCAATGTAAACCAGGCCCTAGTCCGCTCTAAAAGTACTGATCCACTTATATTCTAAATGTTTAGTTTTACCTCGTGTATTACTACCTCTGCCATCTAGCTTTAATTCTTCTCATACAATTCAGACATATGATCAACCCCTTTAACTTGTATAAGCTTGTGTAACGCATTTCTCATCACTTTCTTGTTTGTATTTGAAACATAATCATAGACTCTTTCTCTCAACTTCCTATTCACATTTTTTGCACAGCGCAGTATAAACTCTATGCATAGAATCAGTCTACACACACACACACACACACACACACACACACACACACACACACACACACACACACAAACACACACACACACACACACACACACACCCCTTACCTCTAATTACATCCAGCGAGCGTCCGTCTTCTTCTAAATAAAATCCCAGCTCGCGAACATCTTCTAAATAAATAATCCAGCCAGTGTCTTCAAACTCCTTTCCTCAAATGTCTTCTCTGCTAATTAAATAGATCCAGCCAGCGAAATCCTTTCTGGCTCTTCTTTACTAACTAAATACATCCATCATCCAGCTAGTGAAAACATTTCCGGCTCTGGTAATTGCCGCTCACAAAAGCATTTGAACCAGAGCCGGAAATATGTGGTACGTGATAAGTATGAGTGCGAGCTGAAGTCCGACAGGCTGGTGGAGCTGACGTCATCGTGCATGTGATGACGTCAGCTCACAAAGCGCGAAAATTAAAAAAATAAACAAACAGCGTGAATAAATCGGAATTGAAGGGGTGCCACTCGGGAATCGTGGCACCCCTTTATCTGGACCCCAAAACTCGGTAAAAACCGAGTAATTCGGGACAGTTGAGAGGTCTGGGCAGAGGTCACTTACTTGGGACACAGAGGGGGAGTTGTAAGATTAGGCCAATATCTGTCAAAGTGGAAGCTATTCAAGCATGACTAGTTCATGTTACTAAAACGCAAGTGAAGGCATTTATAGGGACAGCAGAGTACTGTGGAAAAATTGTGCACAGTTGTGGTGCAATGGCTGCACCCCTTATTGACCCAACTAGGAAAAATAAACATGATGAGGTAGTGTTGACCACAGATTGTGAACAGGCATTCCAAAAATGTAAGGAGATTTTTGGAAGGATCGTCTGTGTTACAATCCCAGATTATAGTTAAGGATTTGTTGTGCAAATAGAGGTACCAAATGTTGGGGTGGGGGTGTGCTAAGCCACGTTTTCTCAGAAGGTGAAGAACACTGCAGGTTAATAATGCCAATGCAAATGAATTGCCCAGGAAAGGAGTGGATTGATATTCCCAGACAGACCCGGTTTTCTCAAGCATTGTTTTTCAAGGATCACTTGAAAACAGTGCTTGAGTCATGGGGGAGGAGTAATATGAAGAAATTATACACTGTCACTTGTGATAGCATGCCTGCCTGAAGTTTTGTATATAGTTTCAGATTAACCTGTGTATTATTATACTAGCATGATTAACTATGATATTGTTAATAAGTTCTTACATGTTGATTTATGATCTGTTTCAACAGAATTTTTAAAGACTTGAACAATGTCCATTTATATTTCTAACTGTGCATGTTTGTGAAGAGATTCTAAAAGCAAACTGTCTCAAATTCAGCTGACCAGCAGATGATGTCATCAGAATATTGACAGTTGCTATGTTTTACTGTCAGAAGCTGAAAAAAACAGGAAGGATTCTGAAGGAACTTTTAGAAAACAGCTGTTGGCTGAATTTAAAAATATGAAATGAAGATTAGAACTTTAACAGGTGACAGCTAGCCTAGTCTATAAAAGAGCCTGCTGAAGAGTAATCAGATGCAACGTCAGTTGTCAGTTACAGTTGTCAGTTAAACTGTGCAGTGGATACCTGATAAAGACTCAGCAAAAGCTGTAAGCCTGCCTTTGCTCTGTTGCAGTAATTGAGCTTACATCAGGGACAGTGTTCTTTAGTTAGTTAAAAAATAATGACAAATCAGTTAGATCAGTTAAAGTTTTTCCTGAATGTTGGATCTCTATCCTACAGTATTGATTTCATTTGTTTGATGACTGACTACTGTTTGTTCATTGGGAACTACAATTTTATATTTTTAATAATTTTGCTCAATATTAAATATTTGTTATTAACTTACAATGTGGCGGGACAACCTGTGTTTTTCTTTAATGATTTCAGAGTGCTTATACTTGCCTTGATAACTTCCCAGGCCACTCAAAAAGCCTGGCTACTTAGGCCATTTGTACTATTTCTTTTAAAATTTAATTTTCATAATTGGCTACCCCTTTAGTAAGGCATAACGACACTTTGATTGGTGGCAGTGTGTTACCTTATTATTTTGGGGATGGGACTCAGCTGGAAATTTGTGTCAGGCTCTCACAGAAGTGTTTGTATATGTCAGATTTACTTTGTGTGTGTGCATCATAGGTCTCAAAATGGGACACATTGCCCTGAAGTGTGTAACAAAGAGTTACATTAGGGGTGGACAGAAGTATACACTCCAGCCTCTGGCTATAGAGCATGTTCCTGATGTGCTCTTAGGGGAAAATTGTGAAATATTACTGCTGTTTAAGTGACAGTCTTACACTGGAGTCAGCAGTGAGGACTGAAGCTCCTTAGTTACTGACCCAGAATAGTGGGAGACATCACATTATTTGTTGGCAGTCCAGTGGGATATTATCTGGAAATCACATTAATTGGCAGCAGTCTGGTGGGATATTAACTGGACGTCACACTGGCCATGTCAAAACTGTGTGATGTAGATTGTTTGAATTATGATAAAGTTAAGAACTGTCTTCTTGATTGTTTTAAATTAACACCTGAAGCTTATAGAAACCATTTTGTGAACATAGATGTAAGACAAATGAAAGTGTAATTGATTATATTGCTGATTTAAGTTCTTACTTTCACAGATGAGTGAGTGGGTGTCAACTCACCACTTTTGAGGGACTGGCAGACCTTTTAGTGAAGAAATAAGTCCTCAGTAGTTTGCCTGATGACATGAGAATCTGGTTAGCAGATAGAGAGTGTAACTGTGGAGGAGTTGGGGAGAAAAGGTTATCTCGTCTTAGCAAGCAGAGCACCAATGCATAAGAATGGGATACTCATTGCTGCACATGGACATAAGGGAACCCACGGGGGCAGTCCAAACCACTTCAACAGAGTACAGCAGTAGTAGGGGAAACTACTAGTCCAAGTGCATGGTTAGGGATTAGATGTTTCCAGTGTAACCAGAGGAGCCACATAGCAGTCAAATGTCCATCAAGGCAATGTGAGAAGTAGAACATGAGGGAGCCAGCAAATGGTGATGATAAACTGCCAGTGGTAAATTGTTTGGAAACATCAGGGGTAACAATTTATCACCAAAATTTATATCCTATCTTAGTCGATGGTAAATAGGTTACTGCTAAGAGTGACACAGCTTCTGATGTAACCATTGTGCATCCTGCAGTGGTTAGAGGAGAATAGTATTTGCTTGGACAGTCCACTCCAGTCAGAGTTTTGACAGGTAACCCCTTTACAAATACCTTTGTGTAGAGTTCATCTTGACTGGGAGGGTGGTAGAGGAAGCAAGCAGGTAGGTCTGTTTGAGAATATTCCAGCAGATGTCCTGATAGGGAATGACTTTGATGATGCAGTACCTTGTGTACATGCAGTGACATGCAGACAAGCTGGTAGACAGACATGTAGGTCAGTTAGCCTGGGCGAGATGCAGACAGATATCATACCTGAAGCTGGAACTGGTGTGTTGTCTGTTTCAGAGAAGGTGCTATCCTGTAGCAGCACATCTGAAAGTGAGCCACAGCTGCTGGTAGGTATTGATGTTCCCTTTGATACAGTGACTGCAAGGATGGAGGTGAGTGATAGCACCCAGATTGACAGCGAGGCACAGTTGTCAGAAGTTACTAGGCTTTCTGTAGAAGGGGAGCTTGAGAGAGTCACAGAGGTTGAGTTCAGACAGGCTTAACTTACAGATACTACATTACAAAGTTAAAGGAGAGATGGCTCAGGAAGCACCTGAGGCTTAAGGAAGAGGGCAGTCTATATACTGGCACAAGGGTTTGCTGTATAGAAAGTGCACTCCTAAAGGTTGGCTAGAAGGTGAGGCAATAGAGCAGCTGGTAGTGCCTAGAGCTTTCTGTCTGCCACTTTTAGCCATAGCACATGACATCCCTCTTTCAGGTCATCTGAGTATAAAACATACCTGGAGACATATTATCCAGATATTTTATTGGCCTGGAAATGCAAAGGATGTGGTAGGATATTGTAGGACTTGTAAACAGTGCCAAACATTTGGGAAGGGGGGACAAGGTCAAGGCTCCATTAATGCCTTTGCCTTTTATCGAAGAGCCATTTCAGAGTGTGGCCATGAATATTGTGGAACCCTGAGTACTCCAAGTTGCACAGGGAAGAAATATATCCTGGTGGTAGTGGATTACGCTACCAGATGCCCTAAGGCAGTAGCCTGTCTTCTATTGAGACAGAGAAGGTAGCAAAGAAATTTCCAGCAGGGTAGGTTTTCCAGTGGAGATACTAACTAATTGAGGTGATAACTTCATGTCAGACCTGCAGACTTATGTGTGGAAGTGCTGTGAGGTGAAACATTTAAAGAACATCCTCTACTATTCCCAGACTAATGGTCTTGTAGAGAGGTTAAACTCAACATTAAAGACTGTTAAGGGCATTTGCAGACCAGTTTAAAAGGGCGGGACTAACCATTAAACCCAGTAAGTTTCAGGTGGTTGTGGCAGAGTTCACTTACTTAAGACATAGAGTGTGGAGTGGTAAGATTAGGCCAGAACCTGTCAAAGTGGAAACTATTCAAGTGTGGCCAGTTCCGGTTACAAAAGGCAACTGAGAGCATTTATAGGGACAGCTAGGTACTGTGGAAAATTTGTGTCCAGTTGTGGTGCAGTGCCTGCACCCCTTACTGACGCAACAAGGAAAAATAAACTGGGTGAGGTAGTGTGGACTACAAATTACAAAGAGGCATTCCAAAAACTTAAGGAGATTTTGAGAAGACCCCCTGTGTTAGCCAGCCCAGATTATAGTAAATAATTTGTTGTGCAAGTAGATGCATCAAATTTTGGGATGGGGCTGTGCTAAGCCATGTTTCCTCAGAAGGAGAAAAATACTGCAGATGGATTGCCCAGGAGAGAAGTGGGTTGATATTCCCAGACAGACCCATCTTTCTCAAGTGTTATTTTTCAAGGGTCACTTGAAAACAGTGCTTGTGTCACGGGGAGGAGAAACGTGAAGAAATTAGACACTGTCATTAGTGCTAGGATGTTTGGCTGAAGTTCTGCATATAATTTCAGATTAACCTGTGTATTATTATGCCAGCATGACTAGCTATGATATTGTTAATAAATTCTTACATGTTGAATTATAATCTGCTTGAACAGAATGTTTTAAAGACTTGAGCAATGCCCATTTACATTTCTAACTGCGCAAGTTTGTGATGAGAGCTACTAAAGGCAAACTGTCTGATTCAGCTGATTAGCAGATGATGTCATCAGAATGGTGACAATTGCTATGTGTTACTTTCAGAAGCTGGAAAACAGGAAAGAAGTTTTAGAAAACAGCTGTTGGTTGAATTTAAAAATATGAAATGGAAATTAGAACTGGAACAGTTGGCATTTGACAAGTCTATAAAAGAGACTGCTGAAAAGTAATCAGTTACAGATGTCAGTTGTCAGTCACAGTTGTCAGTTGAACTGTGCAGTGAATACCTGAAAATGAGTCACCAAGAACTATAAGCCTGCCTTTGCTCTGTTGTAGTAATTTAGGGGGTAATTCAATAAACCCTAGATGGAGTGATTCTCTGTGTATGAATAGTGCTGCGGCCCAAACAAGAAATCAGGAGGACAAGCAATCCAGGAAACAAGGCTGGGGGGCATGCACGAGCCACACAGCACTATGCAGACATGGATGCGATCGCAGAATGGAAATCATCTCATTCGGTGTTGAAAAACATGCAAATGAGGGGATTTTATGATCCAGGAAGCAGACAGGCATCCATATAGGAGCCGTGTCTGCAGGAAAAATGTACAAGGTTACTAACCATGTACCGGAATATAAAAATAAAAAGGGGCTGTGACAACTCAAATAAAAGCATATATTCATTGCAGTAGACATGTGAATGGCCAAAACTATGACCATTGGCATTTAAAAGTGATGCAATTAATGAAAAATTGAAAGTATTTTTTTATCACATATGCCATGTTTATGTGGCGTGCAGCAATGTGCAAACATACTAGGCTGCAAAAAGAAAAAAAAATCAAAGTAGTAAAATATGATATTTAAAGCTATACTGAATTTTCCCATTATACTGGCCAGCATTCAGAGTCATACAATGGCAGGTTACAGTGGTTGCTAAGGACATAGGCTCTAGTGTAGTGAAGTAACTAGGGTATACGTAATTAGGTGTATGTAAATGAGCTAAGTTTATTGAATAGCAAAATGGGCCACCTTGTCTGCAGGTACCTAACTGCACAAGGGCTACAACATGGTAGAGTAGGCAGAAGAGGCAGCTGACATGAAAAGGAGGTGTGTCAGGATTTGTGTAGGCACATTGGAGCTCAGTGGCTCTTGTTTGTGCTCAGCTAAGTACAGCTAAGCAGGGGTGTGTGTCTGAGGCTGCTAAGCTGTGCTTAGCTGGTTAAAAAAAGCTAAGCATGCTCGTGTACAGGGGAGGGTCAAATCTGCTTAGGAATGTTTACACTGAAGTTGTGGGTTTGCACAGCATGCCATGGGGCTTAAAAGTGGAGGAAATAGAAAAAAAAAAACAAAAATAAAAAGAAATAGCTTAGAAAAGCCAATCAACTATAAATGACTAGCAAGCCCTCTGCCACTCACACTGGCCCATTCAAACTCTAAAATAATGTAGCTGGCAGGTGGAATGTATCATAGTCAGCCAATCACACAGACTGCATATGCAGCACACCAGTATAAAGTATGCAGACACCCTTCAATCTGATTTTTCTCACATACTCTGTACCATTGGAGTACACACACGGGAATTTTAACTGACAAAATGATAGGGGTTGCTGCTGCTTTGCTACATCTCTATGTGCTACAGGCTGAGGTCAGTGATGATGATGATGATGATGACAAATGGCTCAGACTGAGGAGGAGAAGAGTGTTCAGACCCAGGGTAACCTTTCAGGGGATAAATGAGCTGGAGATAGTAGAGTGCTACAGGGTGGACAGGGACATACTTCAGCAACTCACCAAGCTCTGCTACCCTCTCCTCAGACCCAGAGCCAACAGAGGGGATCCCATCCCATTAGAAACAAAGGTATGTGTAGCCTTAAGAATACTAGCTACAGGTACTTTCCAAAGGCCTACTGGGGAGATCATGGGGGTCTCACAGGCATCCACATCCAGGGTACTCCACCAGTTCCTGGATGTCATGCTAACACATGCCAGTGAGCACATTTATTTCCCCAACACCCCTGAGGAGAGGACCAGCAATATGCAGCTCTTATGTAGCCCACTACTCAAAGGTACTGGGTGGCATAGATTGCAGTCATGTCTACATCAAAGCATCACCTGGTGAGAAGGGTTAGAGTCTATGTCAACTGCAAGGGGTATCACTCCATCAACAGGCAGGCCATGTACAATGCCCAGGGCATTATCATCAATGTATGTGCTGGCATCCCTGGTAGCATCTGGCACACATCACAGCTGTGCCAGGTATTTGTCATGGGGACATCCTGTATGGCTATCTAGTGGGGGGTGCTGGCTATGCACTGGAAACATGGATGATGACATCCATCAGAAATGCACACACACACACACACACACACACACACACACACACACACACACACACACACACACACACACACACACATACACACACACACACACACACACACACACTCACTGAAGAATGCTATAATGAGGCACATGCACAAACTAGGAACATCGTAGAGCATGTGTTTGGACTGCTCAAGTCACGGTTCCACTGCCTTGACATATTTGGTGGAGCCCTCCAGCCACATGTGCACACATGCTCATAGTATCTGCTATGCTACACAATATGATCCTGTGGAAATAGCTGCGGCAGAAGCATCACAGGGAAGGGACACACAGCTGCACACCACTGCCAAGGTCCCCACAGGCACAGAGGGACATGGAGGAGGAGGAACCCCCTAAGCCTGTCCCTGTGGGCAGATGTAGACTTGCACAGTGCATCCTAACCTTGGCATATAAGCACCACATAGCACATACACTGACACCCTAGGGAAACAGGGACTGACTAGGGACCCAGGGACTGACACCTCACTCCGAATTACACACACAGTAAAAAGGATGCCACACATATCACACTACCTGTACCTTACCATGTATAGGCTGTGTACTGCATGCACCTGACAGAGTCAGCCCTGAAGCACTGTCCTCACAACTGCTGCAGGCACAAGGTAAGTCCCTCTTCTTAACAAAGTAGTACACTGTGGTAGTATATTTATGGTATTGCTGCATGTATGCAAGGGAATGGAGTGGGATACCAAGATAGCAGCATACAACTGACAGATATGTGGGACAACAAAAACCCCCTGCTGAATACTGTCTGCCTCAGAATATGCAGTAGTACCCAAGCCACCCAAACCCACTGCACTATGAGAGGGACCTACAAATAGCAGGTTCATAGGACAGATGCATGCATGTCAATGTTGGAGTCCCCTACATACCTCCCAACCTCATAGAGCAAGACATCTGGATAAAGACAAAATGAAATGTGTGGCAAAGGACCAAACACAGGGACATGGTTTAAGTAGTGGTCCTGCAAACTTAGAAAGTGGATAGGATAACAGTGTTTGCACTAGCAAGAAGTTTGGAAGGGTATGAAGTCTGAAACCCAATTGTCTGTAATTAGTTTCTGACTTCATTATTCATCACTATGCCATTAATGTTCCAGAAAGCCATACTTATATTACAAATGGACCCAAAATAGGAGGCAAACATCTGGACATTCTTGGAAAATCTGTACAGTTGAGAGGTATGGGCCACTACCCTGATACACCCGTGTTCCCATACAACTGCAATAACATCTATGTTTGTAAGCTAATAGCAGCAGACTTCACATTCTCAGGGCTGTCCCAATCAATTTGCTAACATTTTCCACATCCACAATATGCAGTCCTCAAGGTGCTATGTATATGTGTGGTAATAGTGTCAAGAAGTAGGTGGCTGTTGTGGTTTAGTGATCTAAGTGCATTACTCTGGTTGACAGGGTCCATAGTTTGAGGCTGGTCATACCCACTATTTTGCATGTCAGCTATACATATGGTATGGGTTCCACAGACTCTCCAGATGTCACAATTTGTTACTGCAGGAATGGTGGACAATGGAGGGACAGGGTGCCACACATATAGATAGTACTCCCCTAACTAACATAGAAGGTGGCTACTAGAACAGCAGGTTGGTGCAAGTCATTGCTGTGCCAGGATATAAAGGCTGCCATGTAACTCTGTCAGTACTGACAACAAGTCAGTGGGCAATATCCATACCCCACAAATGATAGCCTTTTACAGAATGTCCACATGAATGCCTCATATATCTGTTCTGTTTTTCGTAACAATCCATTTGTCAGGTAAACTATTGTAAACCAATAAAGGTTGATGTGAAAACATCAATGACACACAGTTGAGATGCAAGCTTCATAACCATATGAAAATGCAAGCTAATACAAACACAATCTACCAGCTGTCTACTTGTGGAAGAGCAATATTAAGACCCTGTACCCATGTTTGGGCCTGTGTGTCTGACTGTTATATATGGCCCTGCCCAGATGTCTGGCCATAACAGGTAGAGAGCAATGGCCAACATGCAGCCTTATAATAACAGTGCAACACAAACTGTCTGAGGACCAGGGTGGATTTATGGGGCACAATGCTGGGCAACCTGCTGAACAGCTGCAGTCAGAGGTCTGAACCATGTAACCTTGTGTGCAGTGTTACAATATCTACCCCACTCACACCACAACTACAGCTACATAAGAGCAGCAACTGTGGATAAAGCCTGTAACTGGAGCAGAGCAGTGCAAAGGCCCACATATAAGGGGAAGGAGGAATCACTTGCCAGACAAATGTGCAGTGTGCACACTAGAACAATTTGTGCACTAATATGGGTTCTCTGTAGTGTATGGAGTCAGTACACAAATGTCTATCAGTGGGTCCTCACATTAACCTATACTGATCTGCCAGTGACATAGACATACATACATACACAGTGACTGTGTAAAATGTACCACACATATTATGCAAAACTCTGCTCAGTACACTAAACTCTGTACCCACCCTTGAAATGACTCAGCTATGAAGGATAACACACAGCCAGGAGATCCCTCAGACAGTACATCAGTCAGGTGATGGACGATTTACACAGCTGCATCAGCCAATTAGCTCTAGCACACAAAACCTGGACTGGAGTACAGGTTGGTCTGGCTGGCTTTTTTCAGCCCATGTTTGAACACACATCCGACTATAGAACCAGGATGTCCACATATACCTGTGCAGACAGACATACATGCACACCAGAACTGGCTCTCACCACCCCTATCAGACATGATTACTCCATCTATCTGTGTGTGGTACATATAAGATATATCTGGATCTGTTGCATCTGATATACATACAATATATAGGTTACATATACAAATACCATTAATAGAGAGCTGGAGACAGGAGAAGAGAGGTAGGGGTTGTAATCCCATATCAGCCACCGTGTGTGTGTGTGTGTGTGTGTGTGTGTGTGTGTGTGTGTGTGTGTGTGTGTGTATAACTATATCCCCTTGTGGATGTGTGTATTTTCTGCTTATATGTGTGTAATGGCAATACATTTTGAGGTCTGTTCCACCCTGTAAACTCCCCATTCCCTTTCTTTACAGTGCCTGCTGATGTCATCCACCTTAGAAGCATTGTTGGCCAGTCGCCAGGTATATAATCTCTGTGGTGCACATAATAAGTACATAACCCTATAGTGCATACAACTAGATAGGTAGGGGCTCTAATCCAAATAATTGAAGTGCGTGCGTGCGTGCGTGCGTGCGTGTGTGTGTGTGTGTGTGTGTGTGTGTGTGTGTGTGTGTGTGTGTGTGTGTGTGTGTGTGTGTGTGTGTGTGTGTGTGTGTGTGTGTGTGTGTGTGTGTGTGTGTGTGTGTGTGTAAATATATTCCCTTGTGGCTGGGTGTAATAATAATACATTTTGAGGCCCGTTCCACCCTGTAGGATCATAGGACATTACTAGGCTATTGACCCTGATGCCCTTACAAGCCTAGCCAGCTTAAAAAGGTTTAATGAGGTACCCTTCTTTACATGCACAAGGAGTCTATTCCACAAAAGGGGGGGGGGTCTCTGGGACACAAATATTTCCTACCAGCAACTCCTATTGATGTCACACACCAGGTTGAGGTCACGTGTGTGGGTTACTCGAGTGGAGCTTAACTTACGGATATGCAGCTGTCCCATCACAGCAGGGTCTGACATTGCTTTGTATACCAGACAGAGGTCACCTCTGAGGAGTCTGTAGGAGACTGATTAGAGGGACAATGATTTTAGCCTATGTGTGTAGGGTGGATGTTTCAGGCCCTGGGTTCTCCAGGTGAGGAACCTCTGTGGTCTCCCCTGCTGCTGCATGTGCTTTGTGAGGTATATGCCGAAAGGGGCATTGTAATCAATAATAGGTGTTATAAGTGAAGAATACAGGGATGTTATGACCACCTTCTCCCTGGATGAAATATCCTTACAAATGAGGTGGTCCATGTGGAAAACTGTCTGTACAATGGAGTCAATATGGTGGTCAAAGGTCAGTCTGCTATCAACCTGGGTGCTCAAGTCCCTCATGACTGATTGCATGCTTAGTGCCTTATTATCAATGTGATAATTCATGGGGACATCAAGTCTCCTCAAAAAGGAGGATGATGCATATTTTGGCATTGATTTTGAGGCCATGTTTCTGGCACCAGTTATATGTTGTGTGAGACTCTTTTGGAGGAATTTCCACATCAATAGGGGAAATGATGACAGCACCCAGCTTGCTGTCATTTGTACACTGAGCCAGCCATACCCCACTAGATTTGGCCTGTACCTCTGAAAACTATATCCCAAACAGCAGAGTCCCCAAGGCTGATCCCTGGGGTACACTGCTTATTACAGGTCTACTATTTGAGGTGGTTTCCTCTATTTTGATTAGGTGGGCTCTATCAGTTAGCCAGTTTGCTACTGACCAGGTAACATATGAATTGATGCTTAGTTCAGAGTTTAGCTATCTTATCTAGTATCGAAGACCTTGGCCAGGTCATGATTTTCCACCAATTTATCAGAAAACCACAATGTTATGACAAATGGAAAGAAAATATGTGGCAAACATCAGGACATTGTGCAGAAATATGTAGACGTGAAAGGTATTGCCACCATCTGTACCACCCTGCAGGTTGCAGTCTATGTTTGGCAAGGTGTGACCTGTGACAACAACTCAAAAAATACAGAGGTCCGCAGAGTGTTGAACAACAAGCATTTCATAAAGTTGTCTACTAATTGCATAGAGCAGTTATTGCACATCAGAAGCACCTTAATGCTATGACAAATAGAGTAAGCTAAGGTAATGTCGCACAAATAAGTTGTCATAGTAGCAAACCAAAAGAAATCCTGTGAGTTGTACTTGACATGGGTATGGTATGTCCTGCCAACTGTCACTTTACTACAAGACGTTTCCTACAGTCCACATTTTATAATGTGGCAACCACAATCTTTATCACCTATGTGTGTGCAATATGTAGAAATGTGAAGGCCCTGTGACTACCTGTTACCCCCAGTGATCCACGTGTATATAGGCAGAATGATAACTGCCACCACCCACATATGTAGGTACTGCCCAAGGCTGTCTCAACTGTAAGTATTGTGCAGTCTGTCATTGAGCCACAAACTGCTGTTAACACACACTGCAATGGGCCATACAGTGGGTATGGGATGGTGCCAAGGTCTTGGCCTCAAGCTGAATGCAAACAACAGTGTCAGCATACCATACAGTGAGGACATGGCCCCACTATGTCCCACACCAGTACTAACCCCATAAACACACAGACTGTAATGACAGACCTGGGTACTCAGGATGCCAACAATGTTGCATTCAGGCAACCAGTAGTGGCAGTGGCCAGAAAAGGCTTGTAAGTGGTTCACCACATAGGTAAAGGGACTGCATCCAGACAAAAGGTGGACATTACATCTGAATAGTCCTCAATCAGTACAACAATACATTAGCAGCATGGCCGGTCTGCTATGCAGCTATGCAGACATCTGCAGAAACTGTAAAGGCTATGCTAATACCCACAAATATCATCCCTGGCCCTCAACACCTGTTCCATGCAGACAGCCTGTAATCAATACTGCCCCACTGGTTATTGATCAGGTTGTCCACAGGTGTCTGTGGCATGCCTAGATGGCAATGTTGTGCTCAGCCCTTCAACAGCTGCCCTATATATGAGAGCATAACTCTATGCGCATTACTGGCATGGCAGGCTTGAATTGCATATGAGATAGCAAATAAACATGCTGCAGAGACAGGTTTGTCTCCCAGAGGCTGCCTTGTGTCAGGACTGCGCACCCCAAACATGTCAAACACATTACCATGCATACCCTCATCAACTGCATCAAGGTTGAGTAGATGGGGAAAAGACATCTGTCCCAGGAGTTCAATGCCAGGGACAACACATGCCAATTGATGATTCTGTTGGGGATAAATTAATGGCTAGGCTTGTAAGGGACCCAGGGCCAGTACTCTAGTAACCTCCTCTATACCTATGTACCTGTGATCCTATGGAACACCTAGGTGACATGTATGAAGGTGAGCTGGCTGTGTCAAGGGGTATGCATGCAAGGTTATGCTGTCTGCCCCCAGTGTCCCCCACACACTGCTGCATGAATACGCACCTAGGAAAACATGCACATATACAGCTGTTCCTTTGAGATGAAAAGGTCTCTGTGTTTCCACTCTGCCATACTCACCTTCAGTAATGGCAGCAGCTCCTCATGACGTACCCGCACAGACACCTGGAACAGAAACAGAATAGGGTCTGTAAGACAGTCAGTCAGCAGTACTAACTATAAAGCATCACGGCACAAAGGTACATACACTTTAATGTGTACCCATGACAATTGCCAGCAGACAGCACCTTACACGGCATAACAGTAATACACTACACACTCCCATTACATGTACTAAAGTCACCCTGTGCATCAGACACATATTAGCATGTCCCTGCATAAATGGTATGGTTAACAGGGATGTGGCACAATTATCATCACATGCAGAGGGTGTGTTGTAGGGTTCCCAAATGCATAAACTGGCCCATAAAGTTGACATCATGTGTGTGTGTGTCTGGAGGGGTAATGTTCAGCTGGGCCATGGAGTGGAGCTGTGTGTGACTGGTGGTGGCCTGCATGTGACAGTGATGTGTGATTGTTTGCATGCACACAGTCAAGCCAAGTGATCGTCCTACACAAGGATATGTTGGACGGCCATGGACTGCACATGGCAGGATGTACAGTTCACTGTCTCCAGCCATAAACACAGGAACTGGTTCTGCCAGGAATGTCACTGGCACCACCATGCCCAAGACCAGAGTGGTACTACTTCCTGATGGTGACAGCTGTCTGCTAGGTCCATGTCCCCATGGCTCCGGTCAGGACCATGTGCCCATAGCCTGCCATGTTGTGGTTTGGACAGCACCCTCCCTTCAGTAGTGCTGGTGGTACTGCCACTACAGGAGTGTGAATGTGCACTGCCACGTGGGATCTCAGCTGATGTCATTGCTGACCTATGTTCAGGTGTCCAACACCCTACTAGCACCACATGTTTCAGCACAGACATTGTATGGTTAAGGACTGACAAAGTCTCACCCCACTGTCTATTCACAACATCAGCGAAATGTCATAAGGTATCACCAATGCCATAAAGGGTGTCATGCATGCCAGGAAGTGTTGCATCCATGACCCTGAGCATCCATCTGGTGTACCATTCACAATGTGAATGTGCCTTCATGATGGAACAAAACATGAGTCGGGTAACACATGTTGTGACACCTCTAACAAAGGCTGGATGGGCAGCAGTCCTCCTTTGAGCACCCCTGTCAATCTGCCTGTGTGGGACCTCACCAGCTCTCTATGGCTAGTGTCTATAGTCACAGGTGCCATAGTCACCACACTACCTTGTTCAATGCCACCACCCTTCAACTGTCCAATATCTGTGGCTGCTGGGGACTGAGTATATGTGGGCATACTGACCATGTGTGGGGACATTGGGGGTGGAAGTGGGATGCCAACCATTGGTACAGATTCAGCTCCCAACAACCCCACCTGTCCCTCATTATGGTCACCATCATCATCAGAGTCTGACGAGACACTGACATCAGGTTGTGAGGGGGAGAGACCCCAACCCCCATGTTCACCTGTGAGGGGAAGACAACATAAGTGAAGTACTTCCTGCAGTATAATGTTTGCTGATATACATACACACACACACACACACACACACACACACACACACACACACACACACACACACACACACACACACACACACACATGTGAGGTGCCACAAAGGCATTATACAAACCACACCTTCTGATTGATGCCAGGAACAACACACAATCAGATCACAACAGACATACTCTGGACAGGTCCTCAACAACATGCAGTGCAGCTATGTCCAGTTAATGTTGCTCTACTATACACCTGTGAGATACATGAGAAGTGGGAGTATGTAATGGACCTTCACCTAACACACAGTGCACCCGTGTATGCAATGCTAATGTAACGCTGTATAGCACAGTGGCTACATCTATAAAAAACTATGTGCCAAAATGTTACAGCTCCTGCAAATATGCTCCTGTGATGACCATTGTGATGCACTGCAGTGAACCCCACCACAAGTGAACATGCACATATTGCAAGATGGCTAAGCTTAATAGTTGTGTGCATGGAAAAGTGGCTGCCATTAACATGCCTAGGGTGTAGGTGAGCCACAACATGACAGTTCCATATTCACCGGCTTCAGGTTGATGTTTCCCAGCCACACCAGAAGGACCTATGGAGTTATGGGGAAGAGGTATTGTCAGTATGCACACTTGTAATATAGGAACAGGATAATATGTGCAGTTATGAACATGTACACTACAAGATGTGATACTACCCAAATTGCTGACATTCAAAATATGTGTTCACATTTGTACATGGCAAAACCCCACCCACAAATGCAGATTGACGTGACATATGCATACAGGTATGCAAAGGCTGACACTATAAATGCTACAGTATTAATTTGATGCCCAATGGGGCCTTACCTGGATGCTCCTCGGCTGTGGAATCTGTGCCACCCACCTAAATGATATATGTAGTCATGGTTTCCTGAGAGGCGGTAGCTGAACCAAGGTTTGCCAGGAACTCCTCTGTGACTGAGAGTGATACTTGAGTAGCAGGCTCTCCACCTGTGCCAACACTGTCCCTGGCCATAGTAGCAGCCCTTTGCCCTGCATTGCATATGAGGTCTGTGGCATGGTGTCAGACCTGTTTATAGCTCCTGTCCTGGTGGCCCACATTATTAACTGTTGCTACCAGTTCTGGCCATAGGGCAGTGCATTGTTGCAAGTTTTGGCAGCTCTTTCCCAACAGTACCCTGCGATGGAGTCTGAGGGCATCGATGATTGCAGCTGCCTCACTTCTGAGAACAGCGGGTTCCATCTTCTGTACATCCCACCTGAAAGACATGAACAGGGGAACACATCACAGGACCACATACATTGGTCACAATTATGTACAGACCCTGCACATACACTTTTGCCAGCACTATCCACCACTGACACCCACATCATACCCTTGCAATCTATCAGCACAGTATGTGTATGGTTATTGGAAACATGCTGGCATTAGAGCATGCATTGCCCCCCTGATCCTGATGTTTCATGTTCCCCCCATGAGGACCATTAATGTGCACAATTCTCTGTTCATCATTCACATCACACATCATATGCAGAAGCTGGGGACATCCCAAAGTTTCTCCACCAGGGAATACCAGGCCATCAAACATCTACCATACACCTATAGGTTATAAGTCCAACCCTCTACCTGGTTTCATACATACTCCTCTGGAGTGACCTCACTGTGGCATGCAAGGCAATCATGGACTCCACATTGCTAGGACTGCTGCATGAGTGGAAGTCATGCTCCACTGTGTTAACACACACACACATACACCCTCAGCTTGGTGAGTGACCTGAACTGGCCTTGTTGGTAGCTCACATGTGTGTCCCACACAATCACCCTGCTGTGGAACCCTGTCCACATCAGGCAGGGTAACTACTTACACCTTTACAGGCATAACCTGATCAACTGGATGGTTAACAGCACATACACCCTTGGGATGCCATTTGTGTCCCTGTTGGATGGGGACATCAGTTGCTGCCTTGCATACACATGGGCTGACATGTGGCCTAGGCATATGGCTGCTCATGGCCCATAGCCTACTAACCTTATATGGTAGCAGGAATACCAGAAATAGCCTGAGTGCTATGACAGACTGTGCTGTTATGTGTCCACACACATCACTGCCATCGACTGTTGGATGTCCCCTATGGGCAACGTTACAGTACCATGTCATCCAGCCTACATCTGACAAATAGGTGAGTGCTACTACAGGTGCATGTGGACATTCCAGAAAAAATTGAGGTACATAACAATAGAGAGCAGTAGTGCATATATGGTGAAGGATGACCTCCTCATAGGTGTCTAACATCTGCAGTACCTGGATGTTTGTGGAATGTGTACATGTGCCTGATAGATGTAGATCCCCCTTGACAGACAAATGTGTATTTCTGGACACCAGTTGGTTAATAAGTGATGGTTGTCCACAGAGTTTGGGGAATATGTCTGTGACATGGCAGACCCCTGGGGAGACATTAATGGTACACGAATATCTGGTACTGTATCCATTCCCTTACACTGTATGCTCCATATGTATGCACTGCTGCTTAGCCAGAGTCAGCATCCCCCCACTACTAGTACCTATAACCTGCTGTCCTGCTGCAGGGGCACACCAAGTATGCTAGCCATAGGTGTCAGGTAATCAGATACAGGTGTAGAGTACACATTGACCTAGCCAGAGTACATAAGGAATGGTCAGGGAGACCTGGACAATCTGTTTAATAATCCTGTATGACATTCGCAGACTGAAAGGGGCTCAATGACAGTACATGATGTGATTTGCCACCTGTATCCACTAGTATGTAATGTCAGTGTGAAGGCCCTGCACTAGCCCAGTAACCAAGGACCCTCACTCCTCAACACTAGCACCCATGAGGGACATACACAATGGGAGGGTGAAAAGTACGCACACAGTAAAGTACAATTACCCTTCAGAGAACTCAGAGATTACAGTCAGTCTGGGGCCGGTTTCTCCCTCGCTCGCAAGATCCCCAATAAGTCTCCTCACAGGCACAGCTATATGGGTAACATCTCAGCACAGTGGTCAAGCCAAAACCTCCATCACCCTCTCTGTCTAACCAGTGCTTTGTGTCCCTGCCCAAGTAGCTGACACACACACTTTGAGATTTGATTTATAAATCAAACACACACATACATAAACACTCCTGGGAAAGGCTGGCACAGGTTTACTAGCTATGCCCCCTTCTGCTCAGACTAAAAGGTAGTCATGACTGCCACAATCCAGCTCTTTATCAGCTGCTCTAAGGCCCTTACCAAAAGGTGATGAATCCTACTGTGTGATGTGCCTATTATCCAAATGGTAAGTCTTACCAAGACCAATGCTATTGGAGTGGGCTATACAGTGTCACCAAATACATATGCAAGTACTCTAACAGCTTACGTATCTCTAAACAGACCAGCCACAATTGCAAGGTTTAACTATATTGAATAATAACTAATAAAGGGACAACACAATACTCAATCAATACAGTCACTACAGAGCTCAGAATCCCACAAAATATTTTAAGACGACATTGCAGGACAGTCTCAAATAAATGCATAAAACATCTAAAGTATTCTTTATTATATTCTCACATATATTTTTATTTATTTTACATTTGTTTACCAGGATGGTCCAACTGGACATGGGTCCTTTTTCAGCGGAGGCCCAGAGAGAAAAGCTCCACATAAACAATTACATAGACAGTAATTAATGTTTAACATAGACAGTAGGAAATAAACAATGTTTACAGAATAACAGTATAATATAACGATGTTAAGTTGTCTATCTCACCTTCATTCTTGCTGGTTGGGTTCGGAGCCGATCCTCGTCTCCGACTCGGCCATCTTCTAAAGCTCGAGAGCTGCATACTGGCTCTAGGCCACCCCATATCCCATGATGCCTGGCGCTAGATACCCAGATCTCATTTGCCACTTCTGCTGTGAGGTTGTCTACTGGCTCAGGTTGTATATTTTCATTATTTCATCATTTTTTATAAAAATTGATAGCTTGTTAGTGTAGATTGTTTATACTAGTTAATCTTTATATATATATATATATATATATATATATATATATATATATATATATATATATATATATATATATATATACTTGTAGTTTTCTTTTTCAAACCTTCCCCTATCCCTTCAGAAAACTAATTTTAGTTAGAGAGTTTTCCCCTCCCACCTCTCTCTTTTCTGAAGTAACCATTTAAGTTAGAGGCTAACCTATTTTTCTTTAAAAAAAATATATATATATAATAGTTAGTATTTACTTAGTTTAGTCTACTTATTGTTGTTAGACTATTGGGTGTATCCTTGACTGTTTTTGGGTGTGGTAACTTTGTGTGTGTGTGTTTTATAGTTACTATACTTAATTTGTTATAGTTGTGGATTGTGTTTGGTATCCTGTCTTTAAGTATGTCCAAGGATACCAAGATGTCCGGATGCAAGAAGTGTGATTCATGCTGTCAGAAGATGTCTCTGACAGATGGTCACATTTCTTGTGTCTGTTGTCTCGGTGCCGTGCACCTGCAGGACTCTTGTTCAGTTTGCCATGCCTTCAGCCCAAGAGTCCTGCAGGAGCGTAAAAATAAGTTAATCCTACGTGGATTTCTCAAACAGGATTCACCAGCAAAGACTCAGCCCGTGAAGGCCTCTAAATCACCAAAATCTTCGGCTCCCAGTTTGGAGCCGTCGATGGGTGAAGCTGTTCCTTCAGCCTCGGTTCTGGCCGGAATAGATTTACCTGCTTTCCAGTCGGTTCCGACTCTCCCTTCGGAGCCGACTGGGAGTCGAAAGAGATCTAGGTCTCCCTCCCTGGAGTCAATACGCTCAGCTCTGAGGCCTCCTCTGCTCCAATCGGAGCACAGTCATCGGTCCCACTCTTCTCGGTCCTCAAGACTATCTGATTATGACGTGGAGGGAGTGGTCAGTAGGCTGTTAAAATCGCAGACCCTAGCAAAAATGTTGTCCAGCCCCCCTCATCAGGTGTCAGCTCCATCCATATCTGCTGTTATTCCTCCTCCGACTCCTTCCTTGAGCTCGGAGCCTGAGTTCGTTGGGGTTTGGGTCGTGGAACCATCAGCACCGATACCTTCTGCTTCGGTTCCATCGTCGGCTCTGATCACTTCTTTGGTACCGTCCTTGGAAGGGTCTGGGTGCCGAGACTCCCTCGTCGGCTCCGAGGGGGCGAGTGGCATCGGACCCTTGCCTGACCCCATTCTCCCTCTCAGAGCTTCGGCGCAGGTGAGCTTGGCTCCTACATCGTCTTCGGAGCCATCCCCCTTGGTGCGGAGAGGGATTCTGGTCTCTTCAGAACCGGAGCCTTCTCGGCATCAGAGCAGGGATGCCTTCGAGGTCATGAGGAGTGTGCTGGCTCCTGAGTCAGCCCCACGATCATCCCCACTGGCTCCTCCCACTATGGTGCCTGCATCTGCCTCTGTCCCTCCTCCAGACCCCAAGCGTGGGGAACCAATGCTCCAGGGCACCCCCTTGGGTGTATCTTCCTCTTCCGAGGCCTCCCCTGATCATTCAGAGGAGCCACCTCGTAAGAGGAAATGCAAGGGGAAGCATGTTGACTCCCCTGAGTCTGTCACATCAGATACCAATTTGGGGGATTCGGAAGGGTCCCCGAGATCCCCCTCTGAAGATGTCTCCTTTTCAGACATCCTTGAGATGCTTAGGCAGAGGGGGAACTTTACTACCCTAAGCCCCTCCGAGGATGAGTCGGTATTCCTGGATGCATTTGGTTCCCGACCTTCCACCTACTGGGTGTCTCCACCTTTCAACCCACTCATGTCTGTGCTGGCTCGGAAGGCATGGTCAGCTCCAGACACAGTGGAACCCAGCCCCAGAAGACTCGCTAAATTCTTAAAGGCACCACAGGATAAACAGTTTTTGATCAAAGGTGTCCCTGTTGATGCCATGGTGGTAGCGGCGGCCACGAAGAAGGAGTTGGCTGAAACTTCTTCATCTGTCCATCCCCCTAACAAGGAGTCCAGGATGATGGACAGATATGGGAAGCGGATGTTCTCTTCAGCAAATTTTTCTATGAGGTCTCTGAATTACTTGTGCCACTTTACCCACCTTCAAAGGGATCTCCTTAAAGAGCTTGGAGATACCCTCCAAGATCCATCAGCTGAGGGGGCCCAGGCTAAGGCAGCCTCCCAGCTGGCCACTCTTAATTCAGTGGTGAACTCCTCCGTGAGGCTCATTTCTTATGCAGCCGATGGTGCAAGTAGAAGCCGCAGGCACAGGTGTTGCTCTAAGGAGACACGCTTGGATGCGGCTATGTAACTTTGTGGAACCTTTCAGAGCATCTTTCACCAACACCCCCTTTGATGGTTCCTCTCTTTTTGGATCACAGGTGAAGGACACCCTTACCAGGTGTGAACAGGAAGGCAAGACTCTCTCTGCCATGAGAGTCCATTTTTCCACCCCTTCCAGACCATATCCCATGGGACAGAAGAGCAGAAAGATGTGTTTCCAGAAATCTCAGGGAGCCTTGCCGGACACATGTGGTGAGTTCCTATCCAGGGGCAGAGGAGGGAACAATAATAGATGCCGCCCTCCTGGCAGAGGGGGTCCACAAAACCAGGGCAGCAAAGAATCCTTCTCTGCAAAGCCCTCCCACCATCCCTGAAGGGTTGCCCGACTGCTCACCTCCGGAGGCAGTTGGGGGAAGATTATCACCGTACCCAAGAGCCTGGCAATACATAACACAAGACAAATGGGTATGGTCAGTTATATCCGGAGGCTACAGAATACCCTTCATTCGCACTCCCATAAAGTCAAACAAGTCCCTTCCAGATGTTCCACCCAATCTAAGGGATCAAGCAGTACAAGAAATTTCGGAACTGCTAAGAAAAAGAGCCATCCAGCAAGTCCCAGCAGACCAGCAAGGATCCGGAATTTACTCAAGGTTCTTTTTGGTACCAAAAAAGACAGGGGACTGGAGACCCATTCTGGATCTCAGCAGACTGAACAGGTATGTACAAAGAACCAAGTTTTGGATGGTCATGCTACAGTCCATTATGCCCTTTCTGGGTCAGGACAGTTGGATCTGCTCTATAGATCTTCAGGATGCGTACTACCACATCAAAATGGACAGATGCTCAAGAAGATTCCTCCGCTTCTGGCTGGGAGCCAGCCATTACCAGTTCAGAGCTCTGCCCTTTGCTCTCACCACAGCCCCCCGGATGTTCACCAAATGCATGGCAGTAGTTACCACTCACCTGAAATGGCAAGGATTCCAGGTGTTTCCATATCTAGACGACTGGCTCCTTACTGCTACCTCCTGACATTACCTTCTGCGAGCCAGAGACTTCACTATCAAGACTTGCTCCAGACTAGGTATCTCAATAAATTTCAAAAAGTCTGCATTGTCACCCTGTCAGTCTATCACCTTTATAGGCATAAATTTAAATACAAAAGACATGTCAGCGAGCCTTCCACCGGACAGGGTATTAGTGATTCATCAACATGTACAGGTCTTATTAGCATGCAAGAGAATTCAAGCCAGGTTCATCCTCCAAACTCCATGTCTCATGGCAGCAGATATCATACTTGTTCCTCTAGCTCATTTTCACATGAGGATCCTCCAGTGGCTGCTTTTCACCCAATGGTCCTTCCAGCAGCTTCCCATGTCTCACATGATTATGATCACAGAAGCATGCAAAAAGCACCTTGCATGGTGGATAGTCTCCACATCAGTACCCCTAGGCAGACCATTTGTACTTCCCCCTCCAGTTGCTATGGTTACCACGGACGCTTCCCTGATTGGGTAGGGGGGCATTATCAGGGCAGGACAGTCCAAGGCACCTGGCAATCACACGAGTACCACCTGCATATAAACGTCTTGGAGATGAGGGCCGTGTTTCTAGCATTGCAAGCTCTCCAGGACTCTCTTCCTACTGGGAACATTGCAATTCAAACGGACAATATGTCAGCAGTGTGGTACGTCAACAAGCAGGGTGGAACCAAGTCCTACCCCCTATGTCGAGAAGCACTCAGACTCTGGCAGTGGGCGATCTCTTCCCAACGGTTTCTGATCACGACGCACATCCCTGGGAAGCCCAACGTCATAGCAGACAGGCTGAGCAGAGCAATTCTCATGCCTCATGAGTGGTCTCTGAATTAAGTAGTTGCGGACCAAATATTCCACAAATGGGGCCAGCCTTGCCACGACCTTTTTGCCACCCCCATCAACAGCAAATGCAACAAATTCTTCTCTCTCGTTCCACATCCCGGACATTCCCCCAGAGACACTCTAGTCCACGATTGGCCTCAGGGACTTCTTTATGCATTCCCTCCATTTCCCCTTATTCCAAAACTGAAACAAAAAGCTACCGTTTTGGGCTGCAAAATGATCCTCATTGCTCCTTACTGGCCTCGACAAATATGTTTCCCGTTCCTGCATCATCATCTTCTCGAGCAGCCTTGGACTCTGGACCCAGTTCCAGACCTTCTGATCCATCAGTCCCTGCACCAATCCCTGCAATCTCTCCAGCTCACTGCTTGGTTACTCCACTTCCAACCTTAACCAGGCTTCCAGATATCTCCCAATCTGAGCGGGAAATTATTTTATCATCGCACAAGTCTACCACTAGAAAAACTTATGCTAGTAAGTGGAAACATTTTTCTTCCTGGGCAGAGACTAAGAGTATAGACCACTTTTCAGCCCCTATACACCACATTTTGGATTTTCTTGCGGAACTCTTCCATTCTGGGTCCGCTTCCGCTACAATCAGAGTTCAGTTAGCTGCAATTTCAAATTTTCCCATTGGGCTGTTGGGAAATAATATCATGTTGCATAAGCTGTGTACAGTCTTTCTCAAAGGTACCACTCTGCTCAGGCCTCCAGTGAGAGATCCTCCACCTCCGTGGGATCTAAATTTGATTTTAGCTTCTCTAATATTGCCTCCCATTGAACCTGCAGCTTCTTGTTCCCTGATGTTTTTATCATGGAAAACTCTCTTTCTGGTAGCCATTACTTCAGCCAGAAGAGTTTCGGAACTGCAGGCTCTATGTTCCCATCCTCCATACCTAGTGTTCCACAATGATAGGGTTGCTCTCAGGACGAATCCTTCCTTTCTTCCTAAGGTCTCTTCAGAAAATAACTTGAATCAGTCCATAGACCTTCCTGTGTTTTTTTCCAACCACTCCAACAGGGCGGAATATAAATTGCATGTTAGATGTTCACAGGCAACTATGCTTTTATTTGCATAGAACTAAGGACATCAGAAAATTAAATCAATTTTTCCTTTCTTATGCTGAGGGTAAACAAGGTCTTCCAGTCTCAAAAGTAACCTTGTCCAGGTGGTTGACTTCTATCATCACATTTGTCTATCAACTGAGGAATAAAGAATTGCCTCTTAAACCAAAAGGTCACTCCACCAGAACTTTAGCCACTTCTGTGGCCTTTCAGGCTAGGTTTCCCATGGAATCTATTTGTGCTGCGGCTATGTGGGCCAACCCACATACTTTCATTTCACATTATAAGTTGGATTTGGTTTCCAGGAACAGAGCTGATTTTGGTTCCACTGTTCTGAAGAGTTTGTTCCGATGAGCCACCCAGGTTTTTAGGTGCTAGGGACGCTGTCCCAACCAGCAAGAATGAAGGCGAGATGGACAACTTAACATAAAGAAGTTATGTACCTACCATAACGTTCCATGTTAGTTGTCTTCTTCTCACCTTCTTTCTTGCATCCCACCCTCCATCCCCCTATCCTTGTAGAAGAGTTCCTTATAGTTTTTTGTTCGCTGGCTGAGACTTCTCTGGCTATTCTTTTCTGTCTAGTAGCCTCTCTGGAGATTTTATATATTTCAGGAAAGGATCCTTTCCTTTACTATGTCTGCAGTTAGTCTTACCAAACGAGATCTGGGTATCTAGCGCAAGGCATCATGGGATATGGGGTGGCCTCGAGCCATTATGCAGCTCTCGAGCTTTTGAAGATGGCCAAGTCGGAGCCGAGGATGGGATCCAACCCCAACCAGCAAGAAAGAAGGCGAGAAGAAGACAACTAACATAGAACGTTATGGTAGTACATAACTTCTTTTTACAATCTTGACTTGACATTGGTTCCTTGGGATTTAGTACATTATACAGTAATCACCTGGTTTGCACTATTCACATCAATAAAGCAATGACAAGTAAATACAGTAAATCAGTGATGACAAATACTCTAGTGAACAGATAGATAGTTTAGTATAAGGCTTAACACTGTAAGATGTCTTGTACAAGTTTTTGTCTTTAGTTTATATGCAGTGATAAATAGGGTCTATATTATAACATCAAATTTTACAAAGATCGAATGTTATAATATCGAACCCATAACGTCGAATGCTGAAAACAGTGCAGGACACCAAATTCTTTCCCAGGGAAAGAATTCGGTGGGCCGTTGCTGTTTCTTCATTGTTTTCAGCATTTGATATGTTGGAACATTACGGGTTGGGTTCAGGTAAGTGTGTGATTGTGTGTAGGTTAGGGTTAGGGGGTGGGTTAGGTGAGTTAGGGATACAGAGCGGGTCAGGTAAGTGTGCAGTTGTGTGGACGTTAGGGTTAGGTCGTGGGTCAGGTAAGTGTGTGATTGTGTGTAGGTTAGGGTTAAGGGGCGGGTTAGGTGATGTTAGGGTTTGGGCGCGGGTCAGGTAAGTGTGTGGTTGTGTGTAGGTTAGGGTTAGGGGGTGGGTTAGGTGAGTTAGGGTTAGGGCATGGGTGAGGTGAATATGCGATAGTGACGGACCTTAGGGTTAGGTTTGGGTTAAGGTAAGTGGATATCTAGTAGTGTATGTAAAGTTTAGTTTAGGTTTAGGTGAAGGATTTTAAGTGTATGTGTGTGGATTGCTGTTTTTTGTGTGTGTTTTTGTTGTGTGTACGTTTCTCGGAATAGCAAATTTTTTCCCTGCGAAAAAATTCACTATTCTGCCTGTTCGATGTTTTTGGATTTCGGTGTTTAGGGTTCTATATTATAACATTCGATGTTTACGAACTTTGATGTTATAATATAGACCCAATAAATGCATATAGTAGTACAGTGCTGATAAAGAACTACTGATTGGTATGTGGCCTAACAATATATGATGTAACCAGATATATTTCTTTTATCAGGTACTGGTGTTATAATTCAGCATCTGCCAGTCAGTAATCCTGTTGGATTGAAGCAGCTGAGTAGAAATGTAGGAGATGTGAGGAGTTAAGTAGAATGGAATGGAGGAGGGGACTGGTGGATATATAGGTAAAGTAATAGATTGGGGGGGGGGGGGTTGCATTAACCTGGGCTGTTGCAGTTGCAGAGTCAAGAGTTCATCAAATAGGTTTTTAGGGACCTTTAAATTCATTTGTTTATGACATGGGTGTGATGAAAGGGGGAAGTTTATTCCACTGCTTGCTATTGTGTTAGAATAGAGAGATGAGCCAGTGGTATTGTTATCTTTAGATACTTTGAGGAATAGTTTGTTGTTTGAATGGAGATTTCTGGTGGATGAGTAAGGTTTTATCAGGTCTTGAAGTGAATGAGGTTTTTCAGGATTGATATATAATTTTATGCAACAGGAATAGTTGATTATAGAAGCAATTGAGGAAGTTCCAACCATTTGAGCTGTTTTAGTGCTACATAATGGTGGGATCTATAGGAGCAGTTGGTGGCAAATTTGGCAATTTTATTATAGCAGGACTGTAGTTTGGTTAATTCTGATTTTCTAAGATTGGTGAGGATTGGGGAGGTGTATAGTAGTCTAGAGATAAGATGTGTACGGGCAATTGTGGCCCTAGTAGTGTTTGCTAGGAACTGTTTGTTCCTATATAAGATACCTAGTTTTTTTATGGACTTTCTTTATGGTGAGAGAGATGTGAGTATCAAACCTCATGTTACAGTCAATCACAACCCCAAGTAGCTTAGTATGTGTAATGGGAGATATGATAATCTTGTTATGGGACTGGATGTTAAAAGAGAGGTCAGGATGGTTATGTTGTGTGGGTTGGAAGATGATAAGTTTTGTTTTGTTTGGGTTAAGTATTAGCTGGTTGTCAGTTAGCCATGATTTGACAGAGAGAAAGGATAGTTGAGTTTGATTTTGTAGTTCCTGTGGAGAGGAGGAGGTGCAGATTAATGTTGAGTCATCCACATACTGGATAACTACGGAGTGGACTATGGCATGGAGAGTAGAGGTATAAAGGTTATTGGTGAAAATAGTGAACAACAGAGGTCCAAGAATGGAGCCCTGTGGAACTCCTACTGTTACTGGGAGAGGGAGTGATAGCTGTTCACCCCACTTTACTGCCTGCTGTCTCCCTCTTAGATAATTATGAAACCATGTTAGAGTGGCCTGGATGAGATTAAATTCTGAGCATTTATGAGCTTGTTATGATTAACCATATCAAAGGCCTTGGATAGGTCTACGAAGATAGCTGAAATGTATTTACCATTTGTTCTATAGTTTTTAACTGTCTGAGTGAATGACATGAGGGCTTTGGTTCTGCTATGGTGAGGTCTAAACCCATGTTGAGTGCTGTTCAGCAGATTCTGTGTGTTGAGGTGTTCCATAATTTGTAAGTGAATACACCTTTCTAGTATTTTTGAGAGGGGGGACAGTATGGCTATGGGTTGGTAATTTGTTAGTTCATTTGAGCTGCCTCCTTTATGAAGGGGAATAGTATGTGATATCTTCCAGAGGTCTGGGACTATTTTTTTCAGAGATGGAGCAGTTGATAAGGATGGCAACCGGGTAAGCTATTGCATCAGCAGCAATTTTTAAAACTTCTGCTGGGAGTTTGCCTGCAGCCAGAGTGGTTGGTTTTAGCTTTTTGAGTAAATTTTTAATCAGGCTAAGAGACGCTGGTTGAAGGGTGAAGCTGTCTTCATAAGTATGGGGTTTATGCTCTACATCGGGGACAGGGGAGGTTTGAGAATTTGCTAGTGCCAGTATGAATTTGGTAAAAAATATATTAAATTGGGTTGCAATACTAGTTGAGGTGTCTGTAGTAGTGTGTGTGGGGGGGGGTGTGGGCTTACCTGGTTGGAGGGCATTATTGATAGCTGTCCAAACCAATCTAGGGTTATGCTGGTGTTTTATTTGGATGTTATGGTAGTAGTTTATTTTGTCTGCTTTGATCATTTTTTTAGCTTTGTTTCTTAGTTCTAGGTATGTTTGTTTTGATTGAATTGTTTTTTTCTTTGTTGAACATAGACCACGTTTTATCTTAGGTTCATAGGTGTGTACTAGGCTAATGGCCCTGGAAGCTTTACAATGACTAGCCCATAGGATTACCCTGGCATCATGCCACCCGACCTTACTTTACAGTGTCTGTCAAGTAGCGCCACTGGAGTGATCCCTGGGGTGATTCTTGCAAGAAGCAGAGACCTGGTTTCCTTGGTCACATAGGGTGCAAAGTTAGATTTGATTCTAATGGTTCTAGGAGGGACATGGGTGTCTAGTATGTTTAGGAATGTGGAATTAAAGTGTTTAGAGGCTTTGTTTAGGGTGAGTTGTTTGACGGGTTTCCAATTGCAGGCTTTTAAAGCTGAGATGAAGTTGGTTGGGATGAAGTTCTTTTTATTACGTATTTGTTGAAGGTAGTTGGTTTCTCTAAAGGTGGTCAGTGTCTAATTATATAGGTAGGTATGTGGTCAATCAGGCTGTCAGTTAGGCAGCCAGACTGACTTATCTGGGATGGTTTGTTTGTCAGTATACAATCTAGGATAGACTGTCTGTTTGTTGCTTTGTCTGTCCTGGTGGGTGTTTTGATTACCTGGGTAAATCCACGGAGACTGATATGGGTAGTGGCTATAGCAGAGTTGCATTATGACCAATCAATGTTAAAGTCTGACATATATGAAAACAAAATTACTTTACCATAGTTCCTTACTATTAGCAAGGCAAATGCAGATGAGTGGATGTTGTCGAATACAAAGACAAATACAAAATGCCAAGTTCTTTCTCTGAGACAGGTCTGAAATTAATAATCAACATTACTGCCGGGTTAGCTCAGATTACATTACTCTTTGTCATCTGCCTTCAGTTCCCAAGCTAACAGCAACTAACATACATTTTAACATCTCTGCATCAGAAGTTCATATCTCTCAGATGTTTGTCTAGAGCTGGACTTCATAACACAGTTAAACATGTTTACATTTTCAACTTAGTAATTATTTGTTTCAAGACAATGCAATAACCTCTAGTTGTCGACATTTATGTCTGCTTGCTGCACTGAAACTGAGATAACAAATTTGTAAAACAAGTTCAGTTTATTTTCTTGCAGTTTTGCAAGCTATCTCTGTATGTTTGAGGCTTCCAGTTTCTAGTATTAATACATACATTTGCACAGGTAATAGGTTATGTACATTTCTGTTTTTCTCCAGTACAGTACACTGTGGTTACATTCTTGAAGCTCAGTCATACCTCTCAACCTATAAGAGCAAGACATCTGGACAAAGGCACAAATAAAGGGGGGGACAAAGGCCCAAAAATAGTGACACTTTTTAAATATTGCTCTTACAAACTTAGAAAGATGATAGAATAACAGGCTTTGCATTTGCATGAATTTTCTAAAAGATATGCCCTGGGATTGAGCAAACTTCTGTGCAGAAATAGCTTATCCCTGCGCAGAAGGGACCATTCCTGTGCAGCACGGCAGTGCGCCATGCATACGTATGAAGGTGCGCTGCCATGCTCTAAAACGTACATAGTTCTGTGTGCGAGTGTAGGGGGTGTGTCTGAGAGCAATGCTGTCACAATACACATGCCCCCTGCACTCCTTATTTGCCGTACGGCAATGTTATGGCAGTGAGAGTGTCCACAAAATACTTTTCAACCTCTTCGAGTAAGAAATCTGGAGAAAGCAAATAAAAGTCTGGCTCATACAGACTTAAGTTGATAGAATAACAGGTTATGCATTAGCATGAATGTGATGAAGGGTATGAAGTCAAAAATGCAAATGTTAGCATTTTCTAACTGCAATCTTTGCCACTAATCGCCCAAAAGCCACAATTCTATAAAAAATGGACCAAAAATATAAGGCAAATATTTAGGCAGTGTGGACAATCTGTACAGCTGAGAGGTATGGTGGACACTGTTAGCATCTGTGGAGCATTCCTCAAATGCAAAACCTGCCATGTCATCACCATTGTAAAAGCACAGCCCCCCACGGATAATGTTGCAGAAATCAATGTCCATACCCCTACAGTACAAAAGCAAAACACAACAGTTTAATTTTTTTTTCAGTCCCCAGTAAAGTTTAAGTGTAGCTGAGCAGGTATGCACATCACACAGCTCTGCTCAGCCTAGCTTACATATCGTAAGGAGCTAAAAAGTTATATACTCCAAAACATAGCAATGTGGAAATACCAAAGTGGTTAGAACGTTCCCCTTGCAAGTATTCATTCCTGGTTTAATCCCCAGTAAAACTAACTAGCATTTTACATGTGAAAGCAGTACATAATTTATTTTTTTAATAATTAGGTAGTAAATAACACATATTTGTTAACCAGAGTAGTGTAGTAGGTCCAGATGTGGTGTCAGTGTAATAAGGTTATGAAACCCCCATATAAACACAAGTGCTCCATACAGTATAGTCACATAAGAATAAATGTAATGATAGCACATTGGGGGATGTCAGGGAAGGTAAAGAAATTTATAATATGTCAGGAATGATGAATTAATCC
The DNA here is from genome assembly GCF_019279795.1 of Protopterus annectens. Lineage (NCBI taxonomy): Eukaryota > Metazoa > Chordata > Ceratodontiformes > Protopteridae > Protopterus > Protopterus annectens. Next base: position 491,032,349 of record NC_056733.1, on the reverse strand, counting down.
CATACAGCTGGTAGTCCATAAAATAAAACATAAGCAATGCTAAGCATTGCACAGCTATGCTGACCGGTTGTAAGTATTGTGTAAATATGAATGCTAAGCAATGAGTAGCCCAGCTAAGTGGATTTGCCCATTGGTAAGGAGCGCTGAACCTGTCCCTTTAAGCACTGACAACCTTAGCTAAGCAGGTTTTCCCATAGCTTAGTTTAGCCCAGCATATTCAAAACCATCCTATCACAGCAAAGGGAGGGAAATCGGCCATATTTAAACCCCGCAGGTGGGAATACAGCTCATAACTGGTTGTAGCTCCCCACTGTAGGCAGTATGGCAGGTGTTGGAGAGGGCATGCACTTTTGGGCACAGCGCTGGGGCATACAGGAGTCCAAGGTCTTGGTAGGACTCCTTGTTAAAACCCATGATGTAAGACTGCTACAGGACCAGTACCAGGGCTCCCAATATAAAGTGGAGGGCTGGGAAAGTCTCACCCGTGACCTCACCAGTGCCATTGGCATCCCTCAGACTGGTGAGCAGGTCCGGCACCACTATGCCGACTTGAAGCAGATGAAGAGAGATCTCTTGGTCCAGTGGGTCTAAGAAGCACGTCAGAGGGGTGATGTCCCTATAATGTGTAATTATTCATATCAACAACTATTTACCAATGTCCAGCCTGTGTATGTGGATAGGTATGCATAAAATGTTTCTCTATCTTCATTACAACTCCAGCTGAGCGAGCTATGAACCAGGAAGCCCATGCCAGCAGGATGCATGCATCGCAAAGCTGCTGAGTAACATTCTAGCTTGTAGTATCCATACCAAATACATATAAAGGAGTAGAATGTCACCTGGCAGTATTAAAAATGAGTATGGTTTGAATTGAATAAAGCAGACAATATTACAGTAATAGTCTCATATAGGTTATATATATAAATAAAACTGTAACTGCTTGTCAATAAAATTCAAAACTGACCTGGTTGTGTACAGGTTATGCATAGGAGCTATAGCTCTAAAAGCATTAAACAATCAAGTCTTATCTGACAAAGTTAGTGCCTCTATAAGACACAAGATTAACTGATATTAAAAATGTCATGCACCAAGATCTGATATCTGCATAGTAATGTTGTGTTAAACACTGTTTTCCACACTGTGCTATGTCAAAAGGTATGAATAGGAATGTATGTATAAGAAAGTTGTAATTACAACTTGTATTACAAGGTCAGACTGTACAACAAAGAGAGAATGAGAAAGAAATTATTCAAAGATGAGACAGCAGTTTTTCAATTGCTCCTTCTGATGAAACACACACTTGTTATATTTTTAGCAGAAACAGCCATGGTTCAAATCCCGGGAGTGGTAGTAAGCTGTATGCATAATTTCAACTAGTATTTTGTGCAAATGTGTAGAAACAGTCAGGTAGTGTTAACAAACATTACCTCCACAGGTCTTCCACGTAAGAGAAGGTATAAAGTAGCTGTAAGAAGGCTGTAGTTATACTGTGTCCAACACCCATGGTCCAACCCCAAGGCTGCAAATGACATCAAGATAAGCACATACACCAAGTGGTCTCCCACAAGAAATATTCAAAAGTGTCATGCTGTTACAGCTACTGGTCCCTGCTAACAACAACCAGGGTGACCTATAGAAATCAAGGAAGAGTGTGTCAGTAGCATACACACACACAAACACACACACACACACACACACACACACACACACACACACACACACACACACACACACACACACACACACACACACACACACACACACATACACAGTATGAGTGCACATATGTAATCCTGACTATGTAAATATGTGTAGAAACAGTCATGTAGTATTAACAAACATTCCCTCCACAAGTCTTCCATGTAAGAG